>NW_004567110.1:29620640-29639096 GCF_000260355.1 Condylura cristata
TTGTCTTGCTACTTTTATGTCTCCTAACTGTTCCAACTACCAATACAGGGAGGTAGGTCCCAGCTAAAAGAGCAGAAGTCAAACTCTGAGTTGGTGATTTCAAAGCTTTCCTGATGTTTAGGTAACTAAGGGATTATCTATTAATAAGTAACTGATCAAGCAAGAGGCCTATTTTTGTAACTGTCAGGCCCAAAGCAGTACAGTTTAAAAATAGGAGGGGGTAGGAATGAAATTTAAAACTAGAAGAGGGTGGGAATGAAGGAAATGAAATAGCTTCACTTTTCATAATAACATGAAGCATTATTTCCATTGCAGACTGACTTGTAAATTTTAAAGTAGTTAGGAAACTACTGCTCTTCCTATTTGTTTAGAATCTGTTGCCTTTAAGAATTAAAAGCTGTCCATTAAAGGTGAACTTGTGTAAAATTCTAACATAGCAGATATAGATCTTTCAAATACTGATCTTTTAAATACTATATAGATGGATATATAGAAAGAAAAGAAGTATCTCTTTATTTCAGTATTTGTATACTTAAATGAGGTTCCCTTTTCCTCTCCAGACAAATCTGGACAATATTCCAATTGTTTTGTTGGAACATGTGACTTGATACAATTTCAAAGGTATTCTATCAAGCCTGACTTTATATTTTAGATATGTGTATCAAGTGTTTAAATCACCACAATGTAAACAATACTGACAAATTTCATATCTGTATCTTACATAATGATGTGTGCCAAAAAGAAAAAAAATTTAGGTGAATGTAATCACATTCTAATAAGTCCCACATTCGTACCCAGATGGATTGAAGAACATTATATCCCAAAGGAAAAAGGAAGCATGGTTTTAGTTCATGTGTGTCAATAAATCTAGACAATCAAACCAGATAATCATTTTGAGAACTGAGTAAATTATCCAGTTAACCTAAACTATTGAGTTAATCTGCTAACTCTAAAATTTTTTATTACAAATTGATAAAGCAGATATAAATAAATTATGCATAGGTCTCCAAGTCCAAAATGTTCAGTAGAAATGTCACTTCATTAGTAACTCTTGGAGACATTTATTTTATTTACCTATGCATATAAGAACTGGGGTATAGGTCAGAGCTACTGGGATGGGGGGAAGGATAAGAAGATTCACCAAGACAGAGGGGGGAACAGAACAGGCAGATCTACTGAAATACACTGCTGAGGGGAGCAGCAGGCCAGAGAACAGAGCTCTGCTGCACCATGTGGGTCAGCTGCCTCGTAGGGGATGAGCTCCTGCTGCAGTGGCTGCTGACAGCGTCAGTACTGAGACAACCCTTTGCACCAACCAGGGAGGCCCAACTCTTGGATGCCTTTAGATGACAGCTAGATAGAAGTAGTTTTCTCAAATTCTGTGAGTTATTTAAAAATTTGGGTTTTTCATTTCCATGCCGTGAGAACTCTAAAAATTGAAAGTACTTTATAATTTTTCTTTCCAAAGATAAGTCTCAACTTCTGTTTTTGAAAAGATAAAAGTCATAAAAAATGACAAGGGTATTCTCACTCTGGTGTTCAATGTTATACCAATTACATTGCTAATCATTCTTCAAAATCATTTTATAGCACTTAATGCTAACTTAAAATGATTTGATCTGGTACTTTCCTTGATCCTCTAATCTTCCAAGGTTTATGAATAATCTAATGTATACTTAAATAACATTTAAAGGAGGAACTGTCCTTCTAAAGCAAATCCTTATAAACCACTGCTGCCATTTTCAACATTTCACCTCTCATTTAGAATGTTGTGGATATGAGTCTTTGTACAAAGAAATTGACAAATGTACCTTTTAGTATTAACAGCAATGTATTAATGTGACAATATGTGATATAATTCAGGGAAACTTAAGCATTCAGTTTAAATATCATTAAATTAGAATTTAGTGAACAAAAAGTAGTTCATACCTAAGTTTGCCACAATATTTAGTATGTTCCTCTAATATGGACTGAGGTGGATGGAACATGAATTTATTACTCATTGATCCACCATGGAGTGAGGTAAAGTCATATCATATCCATCTTATTAATGAAAACAGTGAATCATTTAGAACTAACATGAATAGGTTTTAGGAAAAATAATACATAATTTTGTCATCTACTAGGCCTCTAGCTCAGTTTTGAGTAGATTGTGAAATGCAGTAGAAAATCTGAAAGGGCACATAAATGAATTGCGTATGTATGTATACATAATGATTACATATAGAGAGAAGCAGGAAATTACATATAGAGAGAACCAAGTGTTCTCTCTAGAACTTGGGTTCTATACCACCACACATGTTCATGAAATTTGAATAAAATTTCACTTAGTTTTATTGGTTTGTTTTTTCATTTCAATGTGTTGGGTATAATTTAAAGACAAGATGACATTTCTGCAACAGCCTAAATACCTTTATATTAACTCATGATATTTTGCATACAGATTTTCCTCAATATAGATTGAAGTTATGTCTCAATAAGCCATTGTTGAAAATACTGTAACTTGAAAGTATCAAACGCATGTCATATACCTAACTCACCTAACCTACTAAATATAGCTTAGCTTAGCCTACCCTAAACATACTCAAAATACTGGCATAAGCCTATAGTTGGGCAAAACCATTTAATAAAAGGCCTATTTTATAGTGATATGTTGACTGTTCATTTCAAGAGTAATTCCCTTCCTCTTATTCTCACCTGTAGGAGGTGACACAGGTGGGCAGTTTTTAGACATGATGGGATGTGAAAGCACAAAACACATACCCAAAAAGCTGTGGTGCAGCACAGTAGACTATAGAGTATGAGCTGTTTGACCTGTTGATCACATGGCTGACTGGGAGCTGTGGCTCATTGCCGCCACCCAGCACCACAAGAGACTTTTATAGCACATCACTAACTGGGAGAAAGAAATTCAAAAACTCAAACAATGGTTTCTACTGAATGCATTGTGAAGTCAAAAAAATTATAAGCCAAGCTATCCCAAACTGGGACTGTCCATAGTTTGAAGTATACTGAAAGAGTGAATAAACTGAAAGACACAGAACAGGGTAAGAAATTTCTGAGGGTTCAAATCAGGCCTTCAAAGTACTTTTAGGAAAACGTAAATAGAAAAGGATAATAGTATTGCTGTCATTAAAACAACAGTAATGAAAAACACATGGAGTTATAAAAGTCTTTAGCAGCAAACATTCTAAAAAAAATCACATCTTGCAACAATTACTCTATAAAAGTGTCTTTTTGGTTGTGTGGATTTTTTTATTATCTTCTTCTATCACTTTTGCTTCTCCTCAAGTGGAAAATTAGGCCCCCGTGTTGCAGTAACAGTCATTTTAGAATTGCATGCTCCCTCATCTTAATTTAAAAAACAGAAGAGCCTAAATTTTTTCTTTAAAAAATGGAATCACATTGCTTTTTACATATGTGGTTCTTGATTGCTGAAGAATGTGTTCTCTATCCCGTGGATATGGCTATTAGAACTTAGTTCCTTTACACTACAACATATCCTGAAATGCTCCAAACTTTACTGTGGAAACTAGGGAGTAGTAATAAAGGTTTTTTTCATCTCTCAAATAACTCCAGTTAGATTGTACCAACTTGTTTCCCTCACAAATAAAATGATTACATTACTATTATATTAAACATCTTGGAGCTTTAAACATATCGTGTTCGCTGACAAAAGTTTAGTATCAAACTGATTTCCCCAGAAATGCAGTATTTTAGCAAAACTTCACATTCATCTAACTGTGGGCTGAAACTACAAAGGAACCAAAAAAAAAAAAAAAACACACACACACAAAAAAAAAAACAGTCCCTTTTAGTGGTGAAGTACAGATGCCTTCACTTTTTCATTGGCAGGTCAATCACTTTTGCCATTAGACATTTAATTTTCGAGAAACAGCTGTCCAGTCTGGACCTGTCATTTCTGTGACTATGATTAGTTGGAGCCGTTAGAAACACCAATGTGATAAAAGAAATAACACCTACCAAGGCAGGAAGCCCATAGCCCAACCTTAAGTGTTTCAGGGGGTGAGGAGAAGGAGGAATTGAAATTCACTTAATGGAAACTGAGATAATAATTTTCCTTCTATGAGTGATTGTCTTGATATTTTTCTTTTCTGAACAAAAAGCTATTATAATCAATAGCTATTTTTAACATACCACTAATTGCCATGTGGCGACGGAATACTTGTCTAGAATTTGGTAGTGTGAAGCAACCAATGGGCTTCTGGCTTTCAGATTTAAATAACCTCTGCTTATTTACATTTAACTTTCCATTTTATTACACATTCTTAGCATTTTCTATCCTGCCTGATAGAAAATGAGAGTATCTTTCTTCTAACATCAGGGATAACTGCCAGCACAGGGACAAGTTATACATTCAAACTATCCTGCTCACACTGATTGTCCCATTTTCACAACTACTGTAATAGCTCTCATCTGTACACACAGATCAATGCTATTTACTGCATCAATCTGTTTCATCTGTTAGTCTCTGTTCCATTGGGAAAGAGCACTTCCCTTTTATTTCTTATTTACGTCCAGCTCTTAACTGAAAACTCAGTAAATCCTCAGCAACTTCCACATTGAGCAATTGTTTTTGATTAAATCAAAGTTGATGTTGAAGAAACCAACCAGCCAAATTCCCCAGGAATTAATAATCTGTTTCATAGTTTGATACTGCCTAACCCACAAGCTACTTGCCTTGCTCCAGTATTTACCTAGATTTACTATCAGAACTTATTGTAGGTTTAGTTGATAAACTGCTGTACAACACTGATCAGAAACACTTTCCCAGATATGAAAACTGGGCCTCACATTGCCAAAATGGCATAAATGCCTAAAGAGATTGGTCAAATGAAAGGGGAAAAAGAGCAAGTGGGGAATTAAGTTTTGGAAATATGTAGAAGAATAAAGTTTGTTCCAAAGTGCTAACATATAACACACATACATACACATTCACTCAAACTGCTACTGTCTTTCAATATCTATTCTCTTTCTCTTCTTTTAAGAAAACTCCTACTATTTATCTGGGCATAGAACAATGGAACAATGTGAAGGAGCCAATGGGCTCTGGCTTTCAGATTTAAAAAAAAAATCTCTTTTGGGGGCCTCCCTTGTGGCACAAGGGTTTATGCACAGCACTGTGAAGCTATCTGCAGCCACTGAAGCATGAGTGAGTTACATACCCAGTCAGGGAGGTGACAGGCAGACTTTCCTGTCTTACTTGCTGCTCTCCTCAGCAATGTATTTCAGTAGATCTACATGTTCTGCTCCCTGCTCTGTCTCTGGTGAATCCTCTCACCCTGTGCACCTCTACCCTGTACCCCAAATTTTGTATGCATAAACAAATAAATCTTTAAAAAGAATCTTCTTACTTTCATTTAACTTTCCATTTTATAACACATTCTAAGCTTTGTAGATTGTTTTATCTGCCTGATAGATGATGAAAGTATCTGATTCATGCATGAGAGTATCTCATGGAAGTGTTCCACATTTGTAATTAAGTATGACCTTTGTAATTAAGTATGACCATAAAAATAAGTTTGCAATGGGATGTACACAGTCATATTCATGCTTCAAGGAAGTATTTTACCTGTTCTTGCTTCCTGCTTGCTTGAATGTTAACATTGAAGGTTAGCACTATTTCAGATATGAAAACTGGGCCTCACATTGCCAAAATGGCAGAAATGCCTAAAGAGATTGGTCAAATGAAAGGGGCAAAAGAGCAAGTGGAGAATTAAGTTTTAGAAATATGTAGAAGAACAAACTTTGTTCTAAAGTGCTAATATTAACACACATACACACACATTCACTCAAACTGCTATTGTCTTTCAATATCTACTCTCTTTCTCCATTAGATGGGCCCCATTACATGGGCCCCATTTGCAAAGGTTATTGAAGCTATGAGGTTAAAAGTGTGTGAGTCTCTGACATGATAGAGTTTCTACTAGTGATTTTTTATTCAAACATAAATAGACTTCTAACCTGAACAAAACATTATTATTTTTGGGTTTCGTGTCACCTTTAGCTAGACCTAAACCCGATGGAATCACTAAAATTAGATTAAAAAGGAATTGAAAACAGAAGTGTGTGGGAACTTCAGCCTAAGATTGGATGTAGAAAGAACTTAGAAGTCATCATAATAGCCATCCTTGCAATGAGAAAGGCTGGAAAAAATGACTTTTCTTAGATCCATCAGAGAACTGAAATCAAAAATAAACTTCTCTTCCAGGAACCCCACCTGGCTTTCACAGAGATCAAGGAGAACGTGAAGAAAGTTTTCCATGGCACTGTGACAGAGGAAGGTAAAGAGTAGTAATGATGAAATTCACCAAGCTCTTCTTCCTTAGACTTGATCTGAGGGAAAACATTGCCAAAAGCCAATAATGAAATGCCATCTGAACTGGCACTAAGGAACTCATAACTCTAGTCCACTTTAAAAATAAAATCTAAAAGCTTCAGTGGAAAAGACTTCAAGAACTTACACTGTGAAGACTGGAGAATACCAACTGAGGTAAGAGAAATGATTAGGACAAAAGAAATAATTTCTACCCCTAGAAGAGGAACACAACCACTTGTAATGGCCATACTCTTCACAGCTCCATTGTAAACTCTAGTGACTGAGAATCAGAAAATTGGAGAATTAGTCACCCCCCCATATATACTTACTGCTTCACAATTCTCCAATGGCAAAAGAAGTAGATTATAACTAGCAAGCTACAGGAGATAAAGTTTCACCAGAAAACAGTAAGGAGGAAATCCCAAAGGCATGAGGGAAGATAAAAATCTGAACCCTCTAGATACAACATGGATACAGCAAACATCAAACATCAAAAATCCTGGTCAGACTGACATAAGTCTTCATACTATAGATCCATTTACCTCATTTTCTACTATCAATATTTAGATATACTGTATGACTAAATAACAACAAAGTATTGCAAGGCATTTGCCAAAAACACAGTCTGAAGAGACCAAAAAAATCAGATTCATTTATGGAACAGATATTGGAGTTATCATGAAATTTAAAATAACGAATTAATATACTTAAATCTCTAATGGAAAAGGTAAACAACATACAAGGTCAACTTGATAATATCAGCTACCACAGAAGAATTATAGAATGAAAAAAAATGAAGAGCAATAGAAATAATGTCTCTAATATGTACATCATATTCCAACTGAGGAAAGAACGTACTGGAAGATAGCTCAGTTGAAATCACCTAAACTAAAATGTCAGAGAATAAAAAAGGGAGAGGAAAAAACAACAGAATAGAACATGTATTTCTAATGCAGACTTTTATCTTTGTATATAAAACCACTCTCCTTTTCTAAAGAAATCAAAGGAGATGAGCTAAGTGTGACAAGCAGTGTGAAGACATACAACAGTGTGAGACATATAGCCGTGTGAAGACACTGTTGTATACATGTTGGTACAACATATATATAACTGAGATTTGTGAAGGACAAGAAAAGGAAAGCAGGGAAGACTAAGAAGTAATGGCAAAAAAGAAAAAAAAAAGCAAAATTAGATTTCCAACAGTCTCAAGAAACTCATACAATGTGAAGATAAAAATATACACAAGTAAATTGATACTTTAAGAATTAAACTGACTTAACTTGCACATTGCTCATTACATACCTACTTTGTGATATGAACAAGTCCTCTATTTGAGAGTACTTCAATTAAGTTTTTTTATAGCATAAGTGAGAGCAATAAGGCACATACCTGAGCAATACCTGTCCCAAGGAAAAAGTGCCATACACAATCATTTCATTCACCATTTAGGGTGCCAGTGAACAGTATGAAAATTTAATTTTCAGGTTTTATTCTTGAAATGCCTTTTTTAAAAAAACTTATTTCAAAAAGTAGAAAACAACTTTTTGGAATAGATAATGGAAAAAGCAATTTCTGAACAATGACTTATGCACTAGCGCTCACATATTTGGAGACATAAGACATATTAAGCAGTAAAGAAATTCTTCTGGCAGACTGATTTTCACCCTTGAAGTGAACACTGTACTTTGTCTCAGACTGAATTTATTCAGAGAACCTTCACCAACCTAGTTTATATAAGTTAGCTCACTTGACAGGTTCCAGAAAGACTTGGGACAGAATAAGGAGAAATGTAAGTAGAATAGCATATAAGGCAAGAAATGCTTGAATGTGCAACACAGACTTTTACCTTTGTATATTAAACCGCTCTCCTTTTCCAAAGAAATCAAAGGAGATGAGCTAAGGGTGACAGGCAGTGTGAAGACATACAACAGTGTGAAGACATATAGCAGTGTAAAGACACTGGGCTCACCTCTTTTATACATTTACAACTAATTTGCAGGAGAACAAAGTCAATAATCCCTGGAGGGTGGGGGGGGAATACCTTGACATCACTGGAGACAACTCTCTGGTGTCCTGTTATCCCCTTGCTAGTACTAGTTTTCAGGCCCACCTGAATATTTGTAAAGGCAGCAGTCTAAAAGTTTGTCCTTTTAACAACCTAAAAACTAAAAATGAAGAGCCAGGGAAACATATCCCTAACATCAAGCAAAATATCCTGGAAGAAACTTAAATTCTTTAAATTTAAATTCTTTAAATTCTTTAAATTTAAATTCTTCCATAGAAGAACTATGGAATATGCCCTTTCAAGGTAACAGTTACTACAAGGCTTGCAGATTTTTTTTTTTAAGATTCTGTAAAATAGAAACAGAATAAAGACAGAAAATACAAGAATTTTATAATTAGAGCTAATGACTATAAAATATACATGACTAAACAAAAAAATACAATAGAGGGATTCAACAGCAGATAAATAACAGCAATGGAGAGAATTAGTGAGCTATAAAATACTATTGGAGAACACACAAACAAAAGAGAGAGAAAAAAATTAAAAATGTAAAATAGCTTAAAAACCTTCTGAGATAGCCTAAAGAAAAATCATAACCACACTATGAATGTACCAGAAGGAAAAGAGAAAGGCAAAGAAAAGTCACATAAAAAAATAATTGTTGAGAACCATCAAAACCTGAGAAATGAACCAGATATAGTTAAAGAAGTGAGCACATTATTACTCACAGATGATATGGTATTACATATAGAAAACACTACAGATGATACCAAAAAACTATTAGAAACAATAAATGGGTTGCAAAATCAACAAAAATCCAGAACTTTTTTTATAGGTGAACAATAAGCAGGAAGAAAAAGAAGTTAGGGAAATAATTTTACTTACAAACACCTCAACAAGAATCAAATATCTGGCCCTCCCTGGTGGCGCAGTGGGTTAAAGCACAGCGCCAAGAAGCTAAAGCCACTTCCACATGAGTTCGATTCCTGCCTGGCGGGACCACATGGCGTAGCAGACCTCTCCTGACCGCCTGATGCTCCCCTCAGCAGTGTACTTCATCCATCTGCCTGTTCTGCTCCCCACTCTGTCTCTGGTGAAGCCTCTCGCTGCCCCTGAGCCTCTGGCCTGTACCCCAGTTCTGTATGTACAAATAAATAAATTTAAAAAAAAATATTAAAAAAAGGCCCTCCCTGGTGGCACAGCAGGTTAAAGCACTGCACTAAGAAGATTAAGCCACTTCAGCATGAGTTCAATCCCCACCTGCCCCGGAGGAGATCCACATGGCGTGGCAGACCTCTCCTGACCCGCCCACTGCTCCCCTCAGCAGTATACTTCGTCGATCTGCCTGTTCTGCTCCTCACTCTCTCTCTGGTGAATCCTCTCACCCTCTGCATCTCTGGCCTGTACCCCAGTTCTGTATGAATAAATAAATAAGTCTTAAAAATATATATATTAAAAAAAAGAATCAAATAGCTTAGAACTAAGCTAACCAAAGAAGTGAAAGTCTACACAGTAAGAACTATAAGATGTTACTAAAGGAGTTAATGATATAAGGAGACACAAAGTCTTCCCTTACTCATGGATGGGAAGAATCAATACAGTCAAAATGACTATTGTATCTAAAATGATACATAAATGTAATATAGTCCACATCCAAATACCAACATTTTTCAAAAAAATGACCAAAAATATTGAAATTTGTAGGGAATAATAAAGGGCCTGGAATAGCAGACCAATCCTGAGAGAAAAGCAGAGAAATGGAGCTATCACATTATACTATAAATCAATAGCACTTAAAATAATACAATACTGGCATATAGCTAGATGCATAGATTAGAAGAGTAGACTCAAGAATTCAGAAATAAA
This sequence comes from Condylura cristata, assembly GCF_000260355.1. Lineage (NCBI taxonomy): Eukaryota > Metazoa > Chordata > Mammalia > Eulipotyphla > Talpidae > Condylura > Condylura cristata. The sequence continues at coordinate 29,630,852 of NW_004567110.1, forward strand.
TCCTCATACATCTCAATAACTAATTTACGATAAAGCATCCACAACTGCACAATGGGAAAAGGAGTGCCTCTTTCATAAATGGTGCTAGGGAAACTGGAAGGCCACATGCAAAAGAACAAAGTCAGATCATTCTCCAACCCCAGGCACACAAATAAATTATAAATGGGTTAAAGATTTAAATATGATGCTCATAACAATAAAATAGAAGAAAACATTGGCAATATGTTTTAGTCCTTCAATGATAAAGATGATTTTGAAGACTTGAGCCTTGTGATATGGGAAATAGAAGAAAAAATAAACAATTAAGATTACATCAAATTATAATACTTTTACACAGCAAAGGCAAATATCCTACTGCATGGGGAAAATATTTACACCTAACATAACAGGCCTGTTATGTTAGGTGTAAATATATATAAACTTATACAATCCAACAAAAGAAAAATAACCCAATTAATAAATGGACAACAAAACTGAACAAACAATTAACCTAACAGATAATCAGAAGGCCAGTAGATACATAGAAAAATGTTCATCGTGAACTTCAGTAAGAGAAACGCAGGTCAAAACCATGATGAGATGCCATTTCATACCTAAGAGAAAGGCACATGGAAAAAGACCTCCAATGAAAGCTAGAGAAGATGTCAGAGAAAGAGGAAATGTTTTAGATTATAGGTGAGAATGTACAGGTACAGCCATTATGGAAAGTGACTGGATTTAACTTTAAAAAACTAAAAATGGGGCCCTCCCTGGTGGCGCAGCAGGTTAAAGCACTGCACTGAGAAACTAAAGCCACCTCCGCATGAGTTCGATTCCCGCCTGCCCCGGAGGCGACCACATGGCGAGGCAGACCTCTCCTGACCCGCCCGCTGCTCCCCTCAGCAGTGTACTTCGTCGATCTGCCTGTTCTGCTCCCCACTCTGTCTCTGGTGAATCCTCTCACCCTCCGCATCTCTGGCCTGTACCCCAGTTCTGTACGAATAAATAAATCTTTAAAAAAAAAAAACTAAAAATGGAAGTGCTGTCTGAGCAGTAATCCCACTACTGGGCATCTATCCAAAGGACATGAAACCAGCAACTGGAAAAACTATACACTCTACAATGCTGATTGTAACACTATTTACATTAACTAGGACAGGAAAGCAACCTGAATGCCAGCAAGTGAAGAGTGGATCAAGAAGGTGTGGTATGCCCACCTTAATTTATCATTAGAAAGCATCATACTTATGATGTTCTTTCTCAAGTTTGCTTTGGCTATTTGCAGTCTTTTGTGATTTCATACAAATTTTAGGATTATTGTTCTCTATGAAAATGCCTTTGGAACTTTGGTAGCAATTGCTTTGAAGCTGTCAATTTGAGTAGAAAGGATATTTTAACAATATTAATCTTCCAGTCCCTGAGCACAGACTATTTTTCCATTTATTTAGTCTTTTTCAATTTTCTTTATGAAGTCTTAGAGTTTTCAGATACAGGTCTTTAATGTCCTTGGCTAAATTTATTCACAGGTATTTTATTCTTCTGATGCAATTATAAATGGGATAGTTTTCACAATTTCTTTTATAATTACGCAAATAAAAAGTAGAACTAGATGTATTTTTTCATTTTAAAATTTATTAACAACTTACCTATTGAGCATGAACTGCCCTTAAGGAGCTAGGGATATGGTAATGTAAAAGACAAATAAGGTCACTGTCCTCATGGAATTTACATTATTATTCTCTAATTGAACCAGAGGAAGTGTCAATGTTAAAAATGGAGGGAACTGGTCTTATTTAACATTCCTCAAACAGAAATTTAATTTGAAAATGACATTTTAAATTAGCATTTTAAAACACGGAAAAGGAAAGAACAGGATGAAAAATCACCTTGTGATCTTTTTTCAGTGGTTTAGCTTTGGGTGTAGAAAAGTTAGGACCCTTAGTTGGTGATACCTTTATTTTTCACAATGTCTACACCTCTGTGCTTAATAAAGGTTATTAGTAGTAACAACAGTGGTATTAATCAGCAATGGCCAGGGACCATTTTGTTCTATGAGAGTAGTAGAAAGATGTGTGTTGACTTTAATAGAAAAAAAATATATAAACTATTTGGACTTTAAGCTCAGAAAGCCTGCATGCTCCCCACATGCAACAGACAGAACAGCTTAAAAGAGGGCTGAAGCGGGCACAAGCTCTGGCATCTCTCCCCCTAAGCACAGGCCTGCCATTGCAAGCTAGGCTAACTAGCTGAAGGCCAAACAGGGGAACAACAATGATCACAGCAAGTGTATGTGTTAATTCATTTAATTTCTACAACAGCCAAGGTGGTAGCTAGTGCTATTATCCCCATTTCATAGATACTTGAACCAGAAAATAATTTGTCAAGATCACACCACAAATAGGGCCGAAGAGGGGTTAAGATGTAGACAGCTGAACTCTGTGATAGCCCGCTAGACAGCACTGCCACTCTTACTTCCCTCTCAATTGGTACCTTCCCAGCAAAGTTACTTGGCTCAGCCTTCAGCCAGTGTTATCCTGACTAAGAGTAAAAGTCTCCATATAGTTGTTAAATTATATTATTTTTTTATTGGGGTAATGTTGGTTTTGAGAGACTGGAAGGCTACAGTGGATGGGCATGTTAGACCTGCTTGGTCACCCCCTCACTGTATCTTTGGGGGCTTCTGGAGGGCATGCCCTTTACCAAGGTCTGAGCATGCCCAGTGGGGCAGAGCAGAGTGGCTAGTGCATGTGCGTGGCTACTGAGTCACAGGTGCAGTAGCAAATCAGCTAGCTCAGTAGAGTCAGACTGCTAAGCTGAGGAACAAACTAAAGAGCCAGAAATGTGAGGCTTATCACATAATATTCCAAGCGTATGTGTCTGGGGACAGACTTTCCCTACACTATTAGGAGTAAGGCAAGAACTCTTGTGAGATTTCATGTGGGTGGGCCTAGTAAAAATAGACCTATGGTACCTATATTCAGGCCCAGAGGAAAAAGTAAGGGATCTACCTAAATAGTCATGTTTAAAAATGCTTCTTTCATGCCTTTACAGTTAGGGTGATGCATATTATCATAGCTTGTTCATAGATAGCAAAGTTTTCTATTAGCAAACTTGACAGATCTCGATCGGATACTTTCACACAATTGTGACAAGAGAGATAAACAGTAAGACTTGACTACTTCCCACAGGGATCTGTGGAAGGTAAGAGATAGAAACACAAAATTCTAGCAATTGCAAAATACTGAGCATTTCCTCTGTGATTGCTCCAAATTGCTTCCACGGTGCCTGCAGGTTCCTCTAACACTAACCCAAACTCTAACCCTAAACATAACCTTAACCCTAACCCTAAGCCAAACCGAACCACAACCCCAACCCAAACACAAAAACAACCCTAACACTAGCCCAATTCAACCCCAAACCCAACCCCAACACTAACCTTACCACAACCCAACCTGTACCCCAAATCCAAACCCAACCCCAACACTAAACTTAACCGTAATGCTACACTAACCCAACTCCCCTAACCCTCTCCTCTATTTTCTCCCTAACCCTACTCTCATTCTCTCTTTCTCCCCTCTTTATTCCTCAACTTTCCACAATAATTTTTCTCACATATTTCTGATTTCTTGATTTGATACTACTTCCTGATATCTGCTTTGAATTTTCAGTCTGTTTATGAATACCTATTTGTCTTATAATCTGTATCAGATAAAAATATTACAGGGGTTCACATTTTTCACATGAAAGGAATTTATCATCTGAGATTCAATTTTCTCATTATTTCTCCTCACCATCTTCCCAATTCTATTCAAAATAAAATGCTATTCAAAAAAAAAAAAAAAGAGCTCAGAGTATCTCAGAGAGAATCTGGACTTCAGTGGATATTGCATGATATTATTTTGAGACAGAAACTGGCTTCTCATTGCTGAGATATAAATATTCACTACAGCATGATTTTCCCTCTTGGTATTAACTTCACTGTCATTCATTGAATGTTTTCCAATTCAACATTTTTCTCTTGAAGCCTGTGAAATATCATGAGAACTGTTGCAATGTTCCAGGCAGGGAGCTGCATGAACTTGTCTTATGTTGTATGTAACCATTGAAAGGCATAAAAAACACTCTCCTGTTATCCAACACATCTTTACATGAACCACTGAGACTTTAACATCAATGAGATTGGTTTTACTCAAATTAAAAACATCCACAATCCTTTGCTTACCTAGGGGTTTAGGATTGCAATTATGACCAGCTCTGAAGGCATAATTCTAGGTCCAGATAAAAACTGCAGCCTTCAGAAGAACAAGTTGCTTATACATTTGGGAATTCTTTAGCTAATCATAAATTCTTAACTATGTAAATAAATTCTTAACTGCTTTAGTGCAAAGTTTCAGAATCTCAAGAAGATTTCTGAAAACACCTTAATCACACATCATTATTTGATTCATTGTGGAGTATTTTCTCACTACTCTGTAGTCAGTGCATTTTCAAAAGCAATCAATTTCTAAAACTAAAGACTCCACTCTTAAATCCTGTGGGAAATACATTTCATATAGCTAGATAGTTTTCTAATGTCTGTATCTAGAAAGGATTTAAGAAGCTCTTTAAAAGATTTTCTTTCCACTGCATGGTACTGGAACAAGAACAGACCTACAGACCAGTGGATTTGGACAGAAAACCCAGATATAAACCCACAGGTGTATGGGCAGCTAATCTTTGACGAAGGAGCAAAGAAGATACAATGGTGCAAAGAAAGTTTGTTCAGCAAATGGTGCTGAGAATACTGGGAAGCTACATGCAACAAAATGAAACTAGATCACTAACTCACACTATGCACAAAAGTCAACTCGAAGTGAATTAAAGACCTAGACATAAGAACTGGAACCATAAAATACCTGGAAGCAAAGATGGGCCAAACACTACACAACATACACTTCAGAGACATCTTTAAAGATACAGCACCCAGTGCAACAATAGTTAAGGTAAGGATAAATAAATGGGACTACATCAAGTTAAAGAGCTTCTGTACAGCAAAAGAGACATTATAAAAAACAGACAGACATCCCATTGATTGGGAAAAAAAATTTTCTCACACAAATCTGGTGATAAAGGATTGATCACGAAGATATACAAAGAACTGATGAAACTCAACAAAAATAAACAACCCCATCAATAAATGGGCAGAGGAGCTAAAAAGACACTTCTCCAAAGAAGAAATGCAGATGGCCAACAAGCATATGAAAAAATGTTCAACATCATCCCTGATAAGGGAAGTGCAAATTAAAACCACAATGAGATCCCACCTCACCCCAGTGAGAATGGCACATCTTCAAATAACTAGCAACAACAAATGTTGGCAAGGATGTGGAAAAAAGTAATTCTCCTCCACTGCTGGTGGGAATGCAAACAAGTACAACCACTATGGAAAACTGTTTGGAGGTTTCTCAAACTGCTAAACATGGAGCTTCCATATGACCCAGCAATCCCACTCTTCGGTATCTACTCAAAAGACACAAAAACACTGATTCAAAAAGATACCTGCACCCCCATATTTATTGCTGCTTTATTTACAATAGGAAAGACACGAAAAGCAGAACATATGCCCAAAAGTGGATGACTGGATTAAAAAGATTTGGGACATATATACACAATGGAATATTATTCAGCAATCAAAATAAAATAAACACATGCCTTTTGCAGCAACATGGATGGAGCTGGAAAAGATCACGCTTAGTGAAATAAGCCAGAACGAAGAGGAAAAATATCAGATGGTTTCACTCATAGCAGGAATATAACAGACCAGGCGAGAAAATAATAATAATGAACAGCTATATACCAGAGACATTTTATGGTGGTAGAGTGGGGAATGGGATCAAAAAACAGTGGTTATGCACTGGACTATGGTGATGGCACATGGGTGATTTAGTGATGGGAAGCCCAAGGGGATTACATCTGAGATGGAAAAATGCACAAAATGATGTAAAAATAAACTATTATATTATTCATTAAAAAAATTTTCTTTCCTAGAATTATGTACCATCAAGTCTTACTCTATTGAGAGCCCATGATATTTATTGTAATGTTCTTATCAGAGATTCAAGTTTCAGAAGGTAGGAGAGCACCCAGCAAGGAGGTCTTCAGAAGCTTGTTTGCTGCAACTGTTCATTTTCTGTACCTGGATTTAAAACATCATTATAATATTATACCAAGTGTAAAATTATACATTTTTTTAAGAACTTAAATCAATTCAGTTACTCTTTCATGCTGCAGATAGCACATCAATTCGATAGCATTTGTGTATGATCATTATCAACTCAGAATGTTACTATCTCTGAATTGTCTGTACATGCAAAGTACACTACAATTGATCTCAAAAATATAAAAATGCTTTATAAGAAAATGGACTTATAACAAGATCATACCTACCAGTTGTTCTTGTCTCCACCCCCCCCCCAAGTATCCCCTCCCTCAAACCCCTTCAGAATTAAAATCTCTGCCTTAGGATAGAACATCGAAGAGCTCCTTCAACCCTAGTTACATATTATAATATCTAGAGGAATTTTTTATTTTAATGTCTCAATTACATTATTACTTTTCTTTAACATACATATAACAGTTTAGTGTATATATAATGCTATATTAAAGTTCCTGTCTGCCATTTTTTTAGAATGTTTCTGTTGAACAGTTTTTCTATTTTGGGTAGGATTTTCATGCTTCTTCACATGCCTAGAGATTCTTGATTAGACACTGAATTTCAGGTTATTGGGTGATGGATTCAGTTGCCTTTCTTTAAGTGTTGGACTTGTTCTAACAACCAGTTCTTTCTGGATCAGTTTGACCCTATTGAACCTTGTTTTTAAACTTTGTTAATATACTGAACCTTATAATTTGCCCTGCAAATTCTGACTGCTCCCATCTTCCCGAAGCCTATCTCCTTTCATATACTGTTTCAGATATCTCTTCCCCTAAGTTAAAGGTGTCTTCGTGAAGAAAGCAGGTAGATCGTGGAGTTCATATCTTCAATTTCCCTTCTCTTAGGGATCTAAAGTCTGAAAATTATTATTTCACCTTGTTTGTCAAATTTTCTAATTTATAGCAGAAGGAAATGCCCAACTCAGTTACTACATCACCAATAGAGGCTTGAGGTACTTTCAAACTCTATCTACTATGGTCAGGTTATACCCACAGAGCATAGGGGATGAACTAAAGTTTTGGTATTTTATTTTAAAGTTCCCCAGATTAACCTAATACTTATTCTGGCACAACAGTCACTAGCCAGAGGAAGTTCCTGTATCATTCTTATAGGGAAACTGGGATCACATGGTAAGAATATGTGAAGGAGGCCCTCCCTGGTGGCGCATCGGTTTAAAGCACAGCACTAAGAAGCTAAAGCCACTTCCACATGAATTCGATTCCCGCCTGCCCCGGAGGAGATCCACATGGCGCGGCAGACCTCTCCTGACCCGCCCACTGCTCCCCTCAGTGACTTCGTTGATCTGCCTGTCCTGTTCCCCACTCTGTCTCTGGTGAATCCTCTTGCTGCCCCTGAGCCTCTGGCCTGTACCCCAGTTCTGTATGCACAAATAAATAAATCTTTAAAAAAAAATATGTGAAGGAGGCTGATGGCAGAGTATATTTATCTTCAGAAGGTCACCACTTTGGGATGAGGCATTGTCCTTTGCCTCCTCAAGTATGATCTGTTCTACACATCACTTCTACATTTTCCTTCCATTCTTTTCCCCTTCCTCTTCTCTTTTTTTTCTATGTGGCTGGCTAGAAGGAAATTTAAGTCACATTTACATCAGACATTCTTATGGGTCAATTTGTATCTCCCAAGCAGAGGTTGAAATCCTAGCCCCATTACCTGCAAATCCAATTTTACTTGGAAATAGGGTCTTTGAAGAACATCAAATTAAAAGGAGGTCATTGATCCATTAAGACTGATATTCTTATAGTGAAAAAGAAAAAAATTGGACACAAAGATAGACCCATACAGAGAAAAGACACAAGGAGAATGCCATCTGCAAACCAAAGAATTTTTAAGGCAACCAGAATCTAGGAGAGATGCATGGAATGGAAAAACTCAACCATACTGACATCTTGATCTTGAACTTCTGATTTCAGAGGTGTCAGACAATAAATTTCTTGTTAATGCAGACATTCAGTTTGTGATACTTTGTCCTGGAAGCACTAAGAAATTAATACACTTAGCAAACTTTTATCAGTACAAATGTTGAGTCCAAGCCTCAAAGATTTTGATTTAATT
>NW_004567110.1:29639241-29658925 GCF_000260355.1 Condylura cristata
GGTCAGGAGAGGTCTGCCACGCCATGTGGTTACCTCCGGGGCAGGCGGGAATCAAATTCATGCAGAGGTGGCTTTAGCTTCTCAGTGCTGTGCTTTAACCCGCTGCACCACCGGGGAAGGCCGAGAGTATGAATTTTTAAAGCTTTGCCACGTGATATGCAGTAATGTTCAAGGGACCTGGCTGGTGTTTGCAGACAAAATCCATCATTTCTCACTTCATTCTTTCCAGTTTCTCAGGTTCCCCCAAATTGGAAAATCATTGAGACCCTGGTTATATGTTAGAGCTTCTTGAATAATAACACCTAGAATCTAAATTAGTGGATTCTAGAATCTATATCTAGCATCTAGAATCCACTAATTTAGAATGTAAGAATTATGCAAAATGTAGTCACATTACGGCTGCAAAAATGTCCCTACTACAGCTAGCTAACAGAACTTTTAAAAATAATTTTATATGGTCAAGAAACAACTGCCAAATCACTTGCCTCTGTATTCACTTGAGTGTTGTGTGCACTACTGATGTCCACTGGCTCACACCCAAAGAGGCCTTGGCTCTTGAACAGTGTTATTTTGGGAAGCCCTCCTTGACCCCAAGGCCTGTTTGTGTCTGGGATTCCCAGCTCTTTTCCATTATCTTCCCTACTCTGTGCACCTGTGTGGAAACTGAGACCAACATTAACCTTTGATAGACAAAGCATCTGAGATTCCACACATCATCAGGTTTGCATATTACTTCTAGGAAACAGTCTTATAAAAGACACAAGGCTGACATAAGTCATTGTAATTTTTGTTTGAATAACAGATAACCAAGGAGACTGGTCATACTAAGACATTTGGAGTCACATTTCCGGCAGCAGAGATGTCCCAAAAGATACTGGATGGTAAAGCAGCGACAAACCATGTGGCCAACAAAATGTGGTGCTTGTCAGGAAATACTCTGGAACATTTTAATATCTGGGGGATATTCCAGAATACAACCAAATATGTTCTTCCAAAGATATAAATCTTTGTATTAGTACAAAGAAAAAAAAAAGTAATGTCAGTAGAAGCATGTCAGCCCCACATCCTCCCTACTTCTGTTCAGGGCATCACTGTTTCTGCCAACACCTGGTTTGAACTTAAGTTATCTTTGTCTCTTCCATTTCCCATCATTTCCACATCGCAACAAGTATTCCATTCAATGCAGAACATATTTTCTGAGCACCATCATGTGCCAAGTATTTTCTAAATTTAGAGACATGATTTCATATACTTAGAGTGTGGGGGTAAATAAAAAATAATATTTCTCAATAAATATGTAAGTATTCAACTCTTACATCCACTATTATGATTGTATCAATTGTTATGGTAAGAGTCTGATCTTACTGGTCAGTGTCCATGCTAATTAGTCAGTGCCCAGTCAAAGCAATTGTCAAATATCTTAAACATTAGCCTGTAATAAATGAGCAGTAGTTGTAATATAGAAACAGAAAATATCCTTGTAACACTAAGTCAAATATTGAAGATTTCAAGAAAATTAAAGACTCAATCCCTTTGGGTTTGTGAGTTAAAATATTTAAGGGTGATACTATGATGAAAATGGACTTGTCTAACTTTAGATATGATAGAAGCATTACTAAAGTACCTAGCAAAATATGACACACATAGCTGACTGTCAATATTTGTTGGTTGAATGAGTGAGAGACTCTAAAGGTATATTCTCCAAACCAAGATGCTGATGTCCTAGAAGGTATCCATTTCACTCAATAGCTTTTGATTTACTAAGAGCCGTAACCTTATAGGACAAATGTTGTTTGCTATTGTAGCAAATAATATCTTCCAAAGATGGCATCAACAATATCTCTTAACTTACATGTTCTTCTAGACCCATCTTCAAAGATGAGGTCTCTCCCCTCCTCTTGAACCTAGTTGAGTTTTCTTAATAGCCTAGACAATAAAGTACAGCAAAGATATGCCATGTGAATTCCAAGACTGGGTCATAAAAATGTCATGTATTTCTGCTTTCTTTTGGGAACATGCTCAAAACCCAAGACACCAGGCTTTGAGGAAACCCAAGCAATTTGACTGAAGACTCATAAGGAGAGGACCTAAAGATCCTTGGCACAAGTCCTAATTAAGCCATCCGCTAAGGGCCAGCATCAGTTGTCAGTCATGTTAGTGAGCTATCTTCTAATGAATAATCTAGCCTCCAGGACAGCTGTGCCAGCTAATTCTGCATGGAACGAAGATGAATCAACTCATTCTAGTCCTACACAAATTTAATAATTCCTTCTTTCAAGGAACTAGGGTTGGAATAATAGAAGAGTGAGGAAACATCAGAAATGTTTTTTAAATTAAGAAACTGACTAGATTTTTTTAAGGGGTAAATTCACCAAAATTCACCATACTTGTTAGCCTAATCTTCACTATCTAATATTTATACAATTACCTTATTGAGTTATAGTTCTTAATCTATCTTCATCTCTCTTTAAAATTAAATCTGATTAGTCTGTAGGAATTCATTATTGAAGTAGTAAATAAAATTAGAATTAGATGCCTTCACACAGGGATAGCGAGTACAACTCTGGTCACCTGGGTGTAGCGCTAGAGGAAATCTTCATCTAGTGGCAATATTTCCCAGGGGCCCAAAAGTAAGGCAAGGAAGTGCTAAAATCAGAGGTCTGCTATCACAGCCGGTCCTGATACCAGTGGGTTAAATGAATATTAGCGAATAGATAACTCAGTTACATGAAATGGTATAGAAGCAGTTCCAGGGGCTCAGGCTGTTCTCCAAGTTATAATTCTAACTAGGCAACTTCAGTGACTCCAGTCAGGAAGAAATGGATGAAATAATCTAAGAAAACTTTCCAAGTTGCTTAAAGTTGAAGAGGAATACACAAACAATAGAAATAGAGCAGATGAGTAGGGGTCAACAAAAGAATGTAGCAAGGATGGTTTCCAAAAGGTTAATACTGGGAAATAAGCTATAACTTGCAAACCTGGAAAGACTACCAAAAGTACTTCTTAGTGTTGGGGCAAAAGTAATAAAGGGCTAGAAATGTAATTTTATAGATGATGAAAATATGAGACATCCATCCTCTCTGCCAAAATAATTGATCTTTTCAGAGGAAAGGATGGAACAGATATTGGAAAAAGAGTAGAATGAAGCTTAGGGCAGGCCTGGTGATTGTAAGTAAGAACATAGGTGCTCTAAATGAGTTCAGAGTTCCTAATTAGAAACAACTGCTTCCCAGAGACGAGCTCAGATAACCTGTGTCAGTGATCACTGCAGAATCATTGAGAACAGATGATACTAGAATTAAGATATTTTCAAAATGATGGAGACCACTGATTCTGATGTCAGCATAAGGCAAGATTTTTTAAAATATCATAAAATGAAGCTACATGAACTTTCTTAGAGGAAGGCTTACTGGGAAAGTCTCAGTTTATTTTATCATTAGGTGTTTGCAGTCATAAATTAAGAGAATACAGTGCATCTGAAGTTTAGCAAATTTCTCCAGCATCTCAAGGCATCTTAAAGACAAAACAAGAAATATGGCTAGTTAGATGGATTCATAACTAATAAAGTGACTAATTTTGCTATCTTCCCACACAGGTTTCTCACGAGGCACGGTGGGGCTCCCAAACTATCTTACTCAACATTATATTAGTTTCATGTTGGTCAGAAATGTGACTAATCAGAAGCTATGAAAATGTCACATTACGCGAATTTTTATAAGGAATGTGAAAACTTAACATGGTTAGCTAACTTTGCAGTTTGACAGGCACACGTGTATAGTTCTGTGTTCCAAAACATCTACTGAATGTCCACGTTGAGACCACTGTTGATTGTAAACTCAGTCGCTTAGTTTCTTCACCTTGAGACCACAGACTCTGTCTAGTTTCCTTTGAAGGCAGAATGAGCAGCTCAAAGTTGAAAATCTCAAATTGAGCCTTCTGTCATTTAGAAGTCATCCATTTTCTGTTCATTTTCTCAGGTAGCTAGACAGCCTCCCCAGGGCTTTTTGCTCCAGATAGTTCATTTTAACAAAGGGAGAACTGTGTGATTGACAGTAAAACTTCAGAAATCAGAATTTAGGTTATTTTGTGCCAGTAATTAACTTTTTTACTCCTCTTTAGTAAATAGGATAAATGTTTAAACATTAAGGGGTTCAGACTGGCAATAAAAGACCCAGGACCTAGAAGAACCATCTTCCTTCGATGCTTAAGAATCACAATACTGACATAATTCAATGATCGCATTCATTAAAATTCTCACACTTCTTTATTTTGTGTCCCACCAAAAGCAGAGCAAGTCATCACATCACTACTAATGCAATTTCTTCTTTTCTTAATCAATTGACTAAAGTAACTATTTCAAGAGTATGTCTTACAGAAAGTTAGAAAATATAAATCAATAAAATAACATAAAACTCGAACATTTACACTAATTATATATGCTTAAAGATCTTTTGTGTATATTATATGTGTATGCATATATGGAGATAATCATGTGTGTTAAAATCCTTGTGTTTTTTTTTAAAGATTTTATTTATTTATTCATACAGAACTGGGATACAGGCCAGAGATGTGGAGGGTGAGAGGATTCACCAGAGACAGAGTGGGGTGCAGAACAGGCATATCTACGAAGTACACTGCTGAGGGGAGCAGTGGGCGGGTCAGGAGAGGTCTGCCATGCCATGTGGATCTCCTCCGGGGCAGGCGGGGATCGAACTCATGCGGAAGTGGCTTAAGCTTCTTAGTGCTGTGCTTTAACCCGCTGCGCCACCAGGGAGGGCCACCCTTGTGTAATTTTAATTTAAAATCAGATCATATCTCATGCACTGTTAATGTCTTCTACTTATTCACTTACTAGTGTCTACCCTTCTAGACCAACAATCATTTACTTTATCTAGTTCCTAATCTAGTTTTGAATCTGCCCAAATATATCAAAGTAACCTTTAGAGGTGAGTGGCGAAGAACCATGTCCAATCCAGGACCTCATGGTTGTTCTGTGTGTTACCTCCCTTCTCATCTAGCGAAGCCCCCACCCCACCCAACCAGTGTTTCATGACACTGATTCACAAAACTACTTTTCTGAAGTTAAAGGCTTAAAGGATTCAAGTTAAACATGTTTGGCTTGAATACATCACAGGTGATGTATTGCATCACAACAGAGACACACATTCTCTACAAGATCTACAAGACATACAATATCTTACAAGAATATTAAATTTTTAAGTAGAGGCAGTTTGTGGATAATAAAATGGCTTTAAGGATTTAAAAAAAAAATGGCATTCACCCAAAAGGAAAAAAGATTTGAAAACTAAATTTAGTGCCTAACACAAAAAAAGAGAGTATTTGGAGGATCAACTGCTCTTAGGGTAGGGGCACAAAAATAGCTCTCACATTTTTTTCTGTGTCAGTATTAGCAGTGATGTTAGTCAGACATCAAACTGCAGAGCCTTCTTAGATTTATCACTATAAGCGGTGCTCCCTAAAGATGAAACAAGAAGTCTGAGAAGGATTAGGGAGACAACACTGTCCAAGCCTTTCCACAAAATTTATACAGAGAGATTGCTGATTTTTGAAAATATAAATTTTCTTAAATAGTAAGAGTCTGATGTCTGGTCCAAATGTAAAATATTTGCCATATAAACCTGGGACAGAGTGACCTCAGTTACAGAAAACCCAAAGTGAGGTCTCCTCTTTTGCACTCACGCATTTGTTCTGTCAGGCAAAAATTACATTCTCCAAAATGCCAGATAAGTTCAGAGGAGGTTATAAAAGATAATTCTATAACCCTTTTTCCAATCCACTAGCTTCAGTAAGCTGCAGAGTTTCAGCAGTCCGCCCACTGGCTAGGATGGAACTTGTGTATGTAGACAAATGGGCCATCGGTGGCCCCACCTGAGCTCATTCCGACTTTCTGCCTACACGGACCACAGCTGCTGACATGGGGTACCAGGAATAGGTCCAGGTAGCTGAGAAGATAAGAATGTTGCTATTTGATCTAAAAGAAAAAGTAAGGTAATAGCTAACAAGGAAGAGAGAGAGCAAGAAAAGATAAGGTAGCTGGAGGCTGTCCACTGTGTTGGGAAGAGCACCAAAGCCTTCTACAGCTGCAGGACCAAGCAGCATTTATTATGACTCCATGATCCACAGGCCAGAGACACCCCAGCTCCACCCAGAGGAGAACAAGACCACTGGAGGCCCAGAAAGGTGCTGTATCACATTGAAATCTGAGAGCAAGCAGCTCATTGTACATTGTATTGGGAGAAACATGGAATTGTCACAGCAGAGATTTTTTCTTCTAGAAGCTGTAAACAGGCTAGCACTCATCTTTTTTTCTGACTTTCCCTGTCTTCTTAGAATTCCATAAGTAGACCAAAACAATTCTTTATCTTTCATTAAAGAAAAAATAGATTCCTGTCCCAGACAAGATTCACAGTGCCGTGGACGCAGGCCCAGGGATTCAGAGACATAAGGAATCATTTCAAGATCACACATGTGTGTTTTCCCAAGTGAGTGAAACATGCCAGTCCCACCCCCAGAAAGGTCATGTGTAAACCTCATCACAGTCTGGAGGTTTTTATTCTACCAGGTCTCTAGGTCACTCATACATCTGCCGAGAAGGTAATTCATGGGTCTGGGAAACAATATTTGAAAATTATGGAACAATTATAAAAGGGTTTTAGAATATTTTCAAGGTTGTAGGATAGCATTTTTGAAAAATGAATGGATACATAATCCCTAACAGTTTTTCATTTTACCTTCTCCCACATAAACAGCTAGGCCATTCTGGACTTAAGGAATAGGAACAGATGTATCAAGGAAGGGAGCAATAGGATCATGCCTGGTACTGTTTGCAAAAACCTCTGCCCTTGGAGAGATAGAAGAAATTCTGGATACAGATAAAATGCTTGAGAGGGACAGGAGAAAGAGAACAAACAGGACGCTTTCTCCCCGTCAGACAAAGGTGCACCAAATGAAAGCATGGATGACACAGACAAGGAAGCAGAGTAGAGATGTAGGAGAACTATTTGACTGGAACAAAGACTATCGTAGCAAAGGGTTGTTGTGGGGCTTTTTATGGTACACAGGAGCCATGTGGGAGTTGAGTCAGCACTGGGGAGCCCAACCTACAGTGAATTGGCATACTCTATTCTAGGGTCTCAGTTAGCTGGCCCTTATTTAATTATTGCAGAGGACCGCGCATTGCCTTTATCTGAAATTTTCTGGTAATTACCAAACAGAAAGAAGGCCAATTCACACCTTAAGAATGACTCCCTTATAAATTCCAAAGTACTCAGAAGTCTTGAAAAGCTATTGAAGTTTAAGGGAAAAAATAGTTCTGGGGACCCCAGTCAGGTGCTGAGAAGAGGCAAACCAAGATCCCCTCTGAGCCAGGACAGGGAAGAGCACAGCCCCATTGGAATGGGAGGGGGGGGGAGCATTAGAATAGGAACTTGAGAATCTGGTACCTATTCACCTTGAGTTTGGTAGCAACCACAGCTTAGAGCCAAGCATTTCTCTCTCACCCCTTTAATGTAATGGACACTAGATGGTTATAATTGCATTATAACAAAAAGAAATCAATCCATTCTACAAAATGTTAATGTGGGGGGATGGCTACTGGGTGTGGTGGGAGTGGAAGAAGGTGAGATAAGGGAGTGGAAGAAGGTTGATTAAATCAAATTAGAATGTGCAGTTGTAGCTACATGCACCAGCACAGTAGTAAATCAAAGGGAATTTGTTGTGAAGTCTGTCAGTCTACCAATCCTAAAGATAAATTGGCCCAAAAGGAAAAACACAAGCATCTTGAAATATGAATTTCTGGATTGAAATTCATAATATCTTATAAATGACTGACAGAGGTATTATCAGCTAGACAAGTATACTAGTTTCCTAGGGGGAGCAGGAAGTGCACGGGACTATAGTGATGGCACACGGGTGACTTGGTGATGGGAAACCCATGGGGATTACAATTGAGATGAAAAAAAAAGTACAAAATGAGGTAAAAATAAACTGTTAAAAAAAATAAAGATCATACTGTTTAAAATACAACAGTTAAAAAAAAAAAGGTTTTCTTTGCCCAAAGGGGGGAAAAAATCACAAACTGACAGCTTAAAACAACAGAAATGTGTTCTCTCCTTCTGGAAGGCAGAGATCCAAAATCAAAGTATTGTCAAGGCATGTTCTCTATGAAGGCTCTAACGGAAAATCCATTCTTACCTCTTCCTAACTTCAGGTAGCTCCCAGCTGCATCACACCAGTTTTCCCTCATCTTGATATGGTCTAATTCCTTGTGTAGGTTTTCTTTGTGCCTGCCCCTCTTCTCACAGAAACACATAAATCATTGGGTTCATTGACTACCCTATTTAAGTATGACCTCATCTTAATTAATTACTTCAGCAAAGAACCCATTTCTAGCTAAGGTCACATCCTGAGGCTCCAGGTAGACATGAATTTGGGAGGGGGCACTATTAAACCTGTGACATTAGATACCAGAGCAAGAGCACTGGAATATTTTTTCAGAGGTCCCTGTTGTGCCAGGCATTCATCTTCAGTTGGTGTATTGTAAGAAGCTGGGAAGAGACAGTATAGAGGGAAGGATTTGGGCAACCGGGGAGGTAAAGAAGATCTAGAAAACGAAATAGAAGATATCAGCTGTTAACCAGTTGTAATAAAAGTTACCTAACAATTTAACAACTTGTAGAGCCATATGTGAACTTTAACAAAGATATTGCTAAATGATGATTGGAATCCCAGAAATTCTAGAGGTCAATGGAGTGGGGTCAAGCATCTGGGCTCAAAGTAGATCCCCCCACCCCACCCGCATCCATGACAGTAGCACTTTGCACATGTGTTCTGGAACACAGGTTAAGAATGTAGAAAGGGGGGCCTCTCTGGTGGTGCAACGAATTAAAGCACAGCACTAAGAAGCTATCACAGCCACTGCCAAGCATGAGTTCAATCCCCGGCCAGGGGGGTGACCCACATGACACAATAGACCTCTCCGGACCCATTTGCTGCTCCCCTCAACAGTGCATTTTTCAGTCAATTCAGCCTGTTCTGCTCCCCACTCTATCTCTGGTGACTCCTCACACCCACTGTACCTCTGGCCTGTACCCCAGTTCTGTGTGCATAAGTCACAAAAAAAAAAAGACGTTGAAAGGCAGAGGTAACACAGATTAATCTTTTAATTACTGAACAGTTTTGTATGCACACATGTGGAAATGACTGCCAGAAAGAGAAACTGAAATTTTAAAAGGTAGGCCAGATAAACCGCATACTAGGTAGGGCTAATCTACGTGAAACATTTTTAAGCACCAGCAGGCAGAATCTGGCCACCATTCCTACTACTTTCAGTTATCACAGCCAGTCCAGGAGGGCAATGAGGAAGGCAAGGCTTCCCCTGAGGGGGAGAGAAGCACACTGTAAAGAGAGCAAGGGGTGGTTCCAGCTGGAGGCATGGCAGTTTGTGCTGATGGAGTACTCTCTTGACAGCTGAAAGTTTCCACAGCAGCATCACAGGTCTTTGGCAGGAGGTGGAGGGCTGGTTCTTTTCAATTTACCCAAGAGCTGGTTGCCTGGGTGAATAAGCACCACCTTAATCAGTTATTAGGAGAACCCTGGGATTTGAGACAATTGAAATAAATGTGTTCAGAAAGACCTGAGAACACTCCAAAACTTCTGGAAATAGCAAAGAGCACAAGGAAAGGTAGAGGTAGATCCTTTTCCTCATTTCTGTCTCCCTATTCAATGGGACCCATGAGGAATTGGTGCCAAAAATGCAAGGAGTTTAGAGTTAGTGGTTATAGAATGGGTCATAAATTACCTATATGTTCACAACATGGGGGTTCAATCTTCCATTTGAGGGTTTAGGGATCTTTGGCTTATGTGTTTTGTATATTTAAGTATATAACCTATAACTTTAATGCAATATTAAAGTGGATATAGCATTACTCTGCAATTAAAAAAAAAAAAAGATAAGGGCCCTCCCTGGTGGAAATGGGTTAAAGCACAGCACAATGAAGCTAGCCACAACAGCTTCAGCATGAGATCGATCCCCAGCCATGGAGGTGACCCACATGGTGCAGCAGATCTCTTCTGCCTCTCCCATTGCTCCCCTCAACAGTGTACTTCATTGCTCTGCCTGTTCTGCTCCCCATTCTGTCTCTGGTAGATCCTCTCACCACCCCTGTACCACTGGCTTGTAGCGTGGCTGTGTATGGATAAATAAATCTTTCTTTAAAAAATCAATATAAATAAATAAAGATAAAATCTTGCTTTTTGTGGGCCCTCCCTGGTGGCGCAGTGGGTTAAAGCACAGCACTGAAAAGCTAAAGCCACTTCCGCATGAGATCGATTCCCGCCTGCCCCGGAGGAAACCACATGGAGTGGCAGACCTTTCCTGACCCGCCCGCTGCTCCCCTCAGCAGTGTACTTCGTTGATCTGCCTGTTCTGCTCCCCACTCTGTCTCTGGTGAAGCCTCTCGCCGCCTCTGCACCTCTGGCCTGTACCCCAGTTCTGTATGCATAAATGAATAAATCTTTAAAAAAAAATCTTGCTTTTTGTGACAACATGGATAGAACCTGAGGTGACCATATTAAGCTAAATAGGTCAAAAATTGAAAAACAGTGATGAGATTGTTCTCTCATCTGTGATATATCAAAAAACAAAAACAAACAAACAAACAAAATTAACAAATCACAAGGAAGACAAGTCTTAGATTCTATGAAAAATAGAATGGTTTCCAGAGCAGGAATAGAGGGCATGGAAAGAAAAGGGTAGAAGAAGTCAACCTGACATCAGGAAGGGCACTAAGACTTTGGTGGTTGGTGAGGTGAGGCCTAAGCACACACAGAAGTGAAGATGTAGTCCCAAATTTATATAGTGTTGTTAATTGATCACATTTTTTTAAATATAATAGTTTATTTTTCATCATTTTGTACTTTTTTTTTTCATCTCAATTGTAATCCCTGTGGGTTTCCCATCACCGAGTCACCCATGTGCTACCACCATAGTCCTGTGCATTTTCAATCACATTTTATTAAATGACAAAAAATGAAATGGAGTTTTTGGTGGAATAATGTTGTCATCAGGGCTGAAATATGCCTATGATATAAGCTAAAAACCTGAGGCATGATGAGTGTGTCAGCACTGAGTACAACTTGGAAAAGTCACCCCTCAGGACACTCAGTAGCTTAGAGGCTGATGATGTGCTTACCATCCGTGCCTGCACCAATTTCTACAGAATGATGGAAGCTGGGAAAAGGCCTGTGAACAAAGCTCCCTTCTCGTCTTTCCAAAGATGTAATTAAAATCTGAGAACTTTGATTTGGGATGTTTCCTGATACCTGAGGAGGAGGACAAGAAACAAGAGCTCATAATATTTTCTTCCTCCAAGTCTCTTGATAAAAGATACATTTGGAAAGTCCAAGGAGAATTGAATGCTGGCCTGAGAGAAAGAAACAAGCAGAGACAATCAGAAAAGATAACTGCATTTTCTGATATAACAACTATTGATGTAAAAGATAACACAGGTTGGATTCCTGAGAAACAGATTCTGAGAGATTTACAAGGAGAAAGTTTACTGGAAAGTGTTCTTAGCAGCAACTGTGAAGATGTGAGAGAAGCACAGGGAAGTTGAACTTCCTGTGGCACATAGTTGAACTCCCCTGTGGCACATAGTTGCCACAAAGCCAGCAGTTGGTCCCATCAAAGCTTAGGAGGGGACAGTGGGGAGACTGACAGGGCTGTCCTCACTGGGAGGATCAGGCCCTTGTCCTCTGTATCAAATGTTCACTGGATGAGAGCTGGCCCTAAAGAAGCAGCAGAATCTTGGATGAGGCAACTTCCTTAGGAAGAAGGACAGTTCCTGCAGTGGGTTTCAGCATGGTTTGTCAGCAAGCAGCAGTGCTGAAAGCTGGGGAAATGTGCCTCCCTTCTACAGGAGATGGGACAATTCACAGCATCCACTGTGGGAGGGAGCCCTTCTTTCACATGGAAAGAGCAAGGTAAGCTGACACTCTTAGCTTCTATGTTCTTCTTACCCTTCACTATTGGGAGACAGAAGAGGGGAATGTAACTGATGGGTGAGTTTGGAAGGAAAAACCATGCCAGCTTAACGCAGCTATTTTCCATTATCATGGTGCCAGCGGGAGAGACAATGAATATGCTTACCCTTCACATTTCCCTACCCTGCAGGAAGGACTGAAAGGTAACAGCAAAATTGAAGAGCAAGAAGCAGCCTCACTGGCTCATGCTGGTGTAACTTCTGGTGAGCAAGTCCAAGAGGAGGAAGGGATGAGAGTATAAATAAGTGCCCACTGGAGAACTCACAGGAAGGTATCCTTACACACTCCAACACCCATGGAGCCTGTCAGAACAAAGGAGAACAGGAACACATGGAAGATGTTTGGTTTCTTTTCTCTGCCTCACTACTACCTCGGTCCAGTTGCGCTCCAGTTCAAGTAAAGTCTGAAGCCACCATTTTACTCCTGACCTCTACTGCCCAATCATCCCCCACCTCACTGAAGCATGCAATATCTTACTTACAGCCTTCCAGGTAACCCCAACTCTTGTCTCAACATTCCCCTCAACTCCGCTGCTAAGACACTAAGCAGAGAAAGGTGAAATGCTTCTTGAATCAGAGGAAAGTACAAAGAATAAATATGGTTGGTATTTGAAAAATGTTGATCAATATTTTTGAAGATTGTTCCATCACATTTCTACATTTTTCTTTTAGCTAAAATTAATCCCCATATCCACCAGATTCCCTCACATGGCTATCCATGTTCTCTGTGGCACAGAAAACCTCTCTGAGAGAAGAATAAAACACTAACTCTGGCCCTTGAGTCCCTTAAGTCTAGTGAAGAGATAAACACTAGAGCAAGGTTACAATGTGATAAATACTTTCATTTTCAAGTTTATACTTGATACTGTGGATTACAGATTTAGGAGCTATGTTAGTCTGTTGGTGGGCAGGTCACTCATGAATGCCTTAGCCAGTTATGATGCACTTTCAAAGATTCCGGTTAAGCAAGACTTTCTGAATGATAAGCAAGTCAGTAGAGCCATGCTAAAGGAGTAACAGATATTGAGGTCAGGAACTTAATATGTAGTAAAAGAAAGACAAGACAGTATATTGAAAGGCAAAGAGGGAAACTGTAGCAAGAAATTGGAGAGAAAGGGTATGTGATATAATCACAGATGAAAGGAGTGCTGAGGTGTGTACATTTGAGAGTAGCCATAGGAGCCAGCTCCTGAACCACTCTGGGATAAACTTTCTGAAGTGAATATTCAATAGTTGAATATAAACATAAAGAGGGAGATGCCAGAAAAAGATGAGAAAGTTAAAGAATTTCAGTCATCTCCACTCAATAGACCATAATTCATTGAGCTAATTACTGTGAGCAACAAAAGCTTCCCATTGTAGCATGTTTGTGTACCTGCAGGCTTCCCTCCAAGCAGCACCTCAGACTATAAAAGTTTGACAGTTGCTGAGTCTCTGGGAAAAGTTTCACATTGAAATTTTGGCTTCTAGCCACCTGGGCAAGAAGGACCAAGCTGGCAGGGGCATTATCTATTGGCAGCCAGGATAAGCTCTCTGATTGAGGGTGTGGACCACAGGCAGGATGGAGAAGGGAGGGAAAGAAGGGGAGACAAAGGGAGATGCCTGGGGGCTGTGAATGAAGATGTCTTGGCAGGGAGCAAGGTACAGCACCCCTGCCTTTTGGGGAGCAGCTGAGAGACAGTGACACAGCATGGGAGGAGAGGCTGGCTCTCAGCTGCAGCCTGAGTCCAACTCTTCTGTTTCACAGAAGCAACCCAGAAAACAGTTCAAGGAAATAAAAGACCTGGACAAACAGGATGATTTGTGGCTGTCTTATGTGCCTTTGTCTTCACCATAATTAGGGTTTTTTATATGATCTCTTTGTATCTCTTAACTAAGTAGACTTGCTTGTGAACACAAAAAACCAAGAATCTAGTCCAATAAATTTGAAGAGTTGTTTCACACCTCACAACAAATACCTCCTGCGAATTAATATGCACATCTGTGGAAAAACTATTTGAAATATTTGTAGAAGTTATAAGCAGGAGAAATAAAGGAGTAAGGAGACGGGAGGGAAATTTGAATTTATGTGCAAGGTACCAAGTACAATGAGATAAAGACATGGGAGACTGCGGCAAGATGACCCAATGGGTCAGTTATTGGATGTTGCAGTCAAGAACCTCCAAGTCCACCACCCAGTCAAGTGTTAGATGAGTTGCTCTTGTAAATTCACCAAAGTCAGGTAACAAATAAATCATTCCCCAAACCAATGAAATCTCTTAGTAAAATATTCAGGAAATATTTATTGAAATATTTACCCAGAACAGGGCAATGTGATAGGAGTTGTGCAGCAATACAAAAAAGAAAAAAGACATATTCCTAGCACTCGACTTATTTAAATAATGTTGCTTTCCCTAAGGAATTCACAGCATTTTCTTATCAGCACACATAGAAATAAGGCAATTCTTTGCTTTGCTTTGATTACTAGGAACATGTACTTGGCTTTTGGTAAATATATCAGAGCCTTTGACTTGCAAATCTCAAAACAATTCCTTTACCCTTTATTCCCTCTTCCACATATTTTCCTGAATTACAGTTCATCTTCATTCATGAGAGTAAGGACATAGTTTTGAGTAAGGAGGCTGAGACATGTTCTTAAAGGTAAAAGGTAAGCATTGTAGTGTCAGGTTCTGTCCTGCAGTGGAAACAGCTCCCAAAACAAGGACTATAACCTCAGAAACATAGAGGGATCTGGCAAACAATGTAAATAAAATAAATACACCAGGTAGAAATGAGTGAGTGGGAGAATTCATAGGTATTATAAAGGTGATGGTCTTTCTATAGTTCTAGTCTTTAAAGCACAACTTATCTTCAGCTAGAATTTGCTTGAAAATTCCTAAAATCTCTTAAAAGTTAAAGAGACAGTATTTAAACACCCCTCATCAAATAATGCTTATGTGTAAATATGTGCTATGATACCAAGTTAACTGGTATTTTTTATTTCATATCCTTTTTCCAGTTAGGTGCTAGATGGTGACGGTGAGGGTTTTTTGTTTTTTTTTTTTTTAAATTATATAGTCATTTCTCTTGAGAAACAGAGATGTTAGATCCCTATGAGTTAAAGTGTATTTATGCCATTCTCATCTATATTTCATCACCAAACTGCAAATATAGTTGAGTCTTTCTTGCAAAAAGACTGCACAGATAATACTGAATTAGTGGATATCACCTGCCATCAACAATTGACTTGATGACTTCAGTCTTTTTTTTTTTACATCATTCTTCATTTTGTGCATTTTTCCATTTCAGCTGTAATCATCATGGCTCCCATCACCAATTCACCCATGTGCCATCACCACAGTCCAGTACACTCTTCCCACCCAGTTCCGATCCCATTCCCCCTCCCATCCTCATAAAATGTCTCTGGTTTCAGCCTTTTTTTTTAAATCAAAATTTATAAGGTGGTGCATGAGAAATATATCAAATCATTATCAGGCAATTTCTAAAAAAAGTATCCAATAAAAAACATAGTAAGAAAAGTAAAAGGAGCCTCAAAAGGATATTGTTGACTTGCAACAATACCCTAGGTTAAACTCAGTCAATGACTAGGACTAGGAAGAAAATTCCATTTTGGCAGCCTAGTGAGGATCTGTTTCTAAATATCAATTAGCAATAAACCTTGTCTTCAGGTTTCTTCTGGATTTTACTTTCCAAAGTTTTAGATTTGGATTTGACTGTTTCCCTACATGGAGGCATTTGGGAAACAAAATCTTCTTGATGGTATTTCAAGTCTAACATTTTACTTGAATGTGTACTGTACAATTCAGTCAATTGTTTCACAGAAACTAAGTACAAGGGCCAGCAAACCTGGCTCAGTTATGAGACGACTGAAAGAGTCCAAGTTTATAATTTTTTTAAAAAAATCTAAAATAAACTGTGATTGGATTTCAAGGGTTTAAATGAACTCCACAATGAAGCCATCCGATAAAACCACCTTGAGAAAGAAAAGCAACAGAGGAATCAGAATTCTTTCGTGATAAGTGAATTCATTTTGTGCCAGAAAGAATGATCGGGTGAAACTGTTAGAACCTAATCAGGACATGCACTTGCATGGTAAAGGGTTTAAATTTAAAGCTCCCTTCTATAAAATTAACATTTCTGTCTTTTAAAGAGAACACTGGCTCACAAGTGGAATAACAATAAAATAACTGCCCTTCCTTCCCTGAGGCAACCCCAATTCTCTTTCTGGCACATTGCTTTTGGGAACAATCCTGAACCCTGAGGACAAAGGGGAAGGTTGTGAAAAGAGCTTCCACTTGGGGAAATTTGCCCAAACCTGATTTTTTTTTTTTTTTTTTTTTTTGGTGTTGTTGATGCTTCTCTTCATCCACAAATCCACAATTGTGTGGTCTGTTTTAGAAAATGCAGAAGCCAAAAACACTCCCTAAAGTGAGTGCTCTGGTATCTGAGAATTGAAGTCAGATTTCCACGGAACAAAAGCAAGCAACATGATGTTGTTATTTGTGCTATTATCAAGTTTTCTATGACTAAAGACCACACTGGATCATAAAGCAAGTGATCCCAAATCCAGGAAAATGAATGAGTGGAGCTGGTGAGATGCAGGCATATTTTTGATCCTAGTGAAGAAACATCTGCAGCTTACACCACTCGCTTTAGAAGATTAACTGGCACTGATCTCCTCTAGGAACAGATTGATCTCACTAGTGACATATATTCACTTTAAGAAGAAAATATTTACTAATGTTTCAGACTTCTGTCACTTCACAAGGCACAGTTCTAAGAGGAATAGGTACAAATAGGACAGACACAAAGAGAACAATCTACATTATTTGACATGGGAAGACATGCAGGGTTCCAAAAAGGCAAAGTTAGTTGTTATTTAAATGCCTTTCTGAATGATTATTCTCACTTTCCTGCTTCCTTTCTGGGCTAAGGGAAGTGAAAATCCATGGAGACAAAAGCATGTAGGGCAGGAGAAGACTGACAGGCTCAAGTGGGCCACAAAACTATGCTGGTTTTGATCCTTGCTGTCCTTAAGTTGGGTCATTGCTTCTTGTGCTATCATCAGAGAGAGAGGAGGGGGAAGTGGGAGTGAAATACAGAACTAGAAGTATGATTCTGTGGAACAAACTTGAAGTACAGGGTCTTGAGTAGCAATGAAGTGTTTTATAAAATCTTGTCTGAGGAAAGGAAAACAATACCATTACTATTCATGTAACAGTCAAAAGCTAATTATAACTTGAAAATAATGTAATCATAGTGTTACAGGACAGGGAGAGAGGGGCACCCCTGAAGCCCCAAACCTGCCTGCTCTAAGTGGGTTCTGCCATCCGCCGCATCAAGACAAAACATATAAAACTTCAATTGAAAAGGGACTTTAATACAGTAACACAAAGAATATAACTTCTAAATCAAACATCTGAAGTTACCCATCCCCTTGTGGGCAAAACCCAACCCCAAAAGGGGTTGGTCCAAAGCAAGGCCTGAAAGCCTGCCACTAGACTAAAGCACCTTCTGGCTGGGACCCATAGGAAAGGATCAGAAATGACCAGACAAGTCTGGAAGGAAAAGAGAAAAATCAAAATCAATATAAACACTGCCATAGTCACCTCCCTACAGGTATCTCACCCACATCTGCCTCAATGAGTCCAGGGTCAAGAAGCAAGCATGGTTTCTTCCTCACATGCTTGCTGCTCCATGTGTCTTCTTCATGTCTCCCTTCTGTCTCTCCATCCTGCTTCCTTCTTTTTTTCTCTTCTGATTTCTTCTCTTCTCTCCTTTTTCTCTGCTTAGCTCCACCCTCCTTCTGGGTAGGGCAGGGAACCTGGAACTTCCCCTTTTCCTAGGGACCACTCTGTTACAATAGCACAATTTCAAATGTCTTTAACCAGAAGGCATAGGATATGGACATCCTATAGGGCAATAAGATATTTTCATTAAGGAAGAAATTCAAAGTTAATAATAAATTTAAGAAAAAATGTCCAGAGTATTTTTTAAGCAGTTGTTTTGCCATATGATGGCTCCTACATCCTTTTCACAAAAAGAAATATTGGTATACCCAAAAATATTTTGTATAGTCTGAGTTATTTTTCATATAAAATAATTTTTAAATCATGTTTGAGCAGGTTAACCACTCTAAATTTAGTTTCTTGCTATCAGCCTGGTAAAACATTTCTGAGGGACTTCCCAGTGGCCTCGGGGGTAAGTCTCAGTGCTATCATAATGACAGCTCAATACAATGGCCTGAGTTCAATCCCTGGCTGGGACATCTAAGAGAATTGGAAAAGCCACTGAGTATTTTTAGCAGAGGGAGATATAATCTGATTTGTGCTCAAACCAAACCACGCTGTAGCTGCTTCAGTGCTAGTTTGATCCCCACCCAGGAGGTGATCCACACAGTGCAGCAGACATCTCCTGTCTCGCCCGCAACTCCCCATTCTTGTCTCTGGTGAATCTTCTCATTGCCCCTGCACCTCTGACCTGTGCCCCATTTCTGTATGCATAAATAAATAAATTCTTAAAAAAAAAAAAACAAAACTTTGGTTCCTCTTTTGGCTAGTTTTGCCACTTAGAAGACTTTGTAAAGCACAAAAAGACAGCTGATTTTTCAAGAGACACATGAACTCTAAAATTTAAATGGTACATTTAAAACACCAATAGAAAATAGCTGCCATTTCAGATCTAGATTAAACTTTTACTCTGCATTTAGGTATATGCCAACAGAAATGCGCAGATAGGTGTGCACTTGAATGCATACACAGTTATTCACAGCAATATCCTCTATAAAACACAAAGTAGAAACAAACCAAAGACTCATTAATAGACTGAATAAACCAAGATGTATTCATACATTAAAAAACTACAGTCATTAACAAGTTGAATAGCTGCTATATGAATTTCACACACATAAAATGGAAGAGTGTGGCCCTCCCTGGTGGCGCAGTAGGGTAAAGCACAGCACTAAGCTAAAGCCACTTCAGCATGAGTTCGATTCCCACCTGCCACAGAAGTGACCCACATGACACAGCAGACCTCTCCTGACCTGCCCGCTGCTCCCCTCAGCAATGTACTTTGTCAGTCGGCCTGTTCTGCTCCCCACTCTGTCTCAACACCCCTACACCTTTGGCCTATATCCCAGTTCTGTATGCACAAATAAATAAATCTTTAAAAAAAAATGCAAGAGTGAAGGAAGATGAAGACATTTCAAAGAATCTTAGTTGTCCTTTTCCTGCTCAAAATAATGGTATGAATCACATAAAAGAGTACATGGACACTATGACATACTAAATACAATATATATACTGTCATCTTTTCCACTGCATTTCCTCTCAAGCAAAACCTTGATGTTTGTCTCTTCTATCATCTTTGCTTTCACACTCAGAACATAGTTTTCTTTTGTGACTTTCCATGAGCATAGCTGTTTCCTATTTTTAGTCACAAGATCTATAGTTTCCTGCTCTTTAGCCTTTTTCTTGTTTGTTTGTTTTAAGATACTAGAAAGTGTTCTTTAAAAGTCCTGACTTCGGCCTTCCTTGGTGGCGCAGTGGGTTAAAGCACAGCACTGAGAAGCTGAAGCCACCTCCGCATGAGTTCGATCCCCGCCTGCCCCGGAGGTGACCACA
>NW_004567110.1:29659056-29718753 GCF_000260355.1 Condylura cristata
CAGTCTCTCATTGATCAGTCCAGAAACTATTCAAAAAAAAAAAAAAAAAAAAAAAAGTCCTGACTTCTCCAACTACACTTTCCTCTCTGATACTCTTTAATAGAATCCTCACTCTTCTCTCATTCACATTGAAATTCTTTTCTTTACCTAACCCATGATTCTTTACCTCACCCTAACCCATATTTCTACTTTTTCAGATCTTGTTTTTGGTGGGGTGAGTGTGTTGGAAAGAGGTATCTAAATGATCTGGTTTGTTTTAACTAAGTTCCTTGACTCAGTCACATAAATGCTCAAAAGTATTCAAGCAATCAAAATGTTAGTGAAGAGGAGATCCTCTGTAGATATCTTTGGAACTTTTTTACAAGTCAATGTCCCCATGATTATATTGATCAGAAAAATTCAATTCAGCTTTATTAGACTCCTATGTGTCTTTAGCACACCATCATTAATTAATGGGCCTTCATTTTCTACATCTGTTTATCATTTTATTATGTTACCACAAATCTGCCAATCCACCCGAGCCTAGAGTAACCTTCTCATTGAGCATCTTCTGTGTAACTTACAATATCCAAAGGATTGAAGAAGTCAAGAAAATCTGACCACAGAATTTGAGTAGTTATTAAACTTCCATAGTGAAATCTCCAAGTCAAGAAGATAATAGTTTCACAACTTGGTTCAGATGAGATTTGAGCTCTTAAACTTCCGAGCCAGCTGGTCATTTAACACACATTCCATGCACAGGAAATGGCCATTACCAGAAACCTCACTAAATAACTATGACAATAAGCTCAAGAATGTTATGACCAAGGACACAAACAGAGCAGGAGGATTTCAAGAGTTCTTCCAGAGAGAGTCAGAATATGATTCCTGGTATTTCATGGTGAAGACTAATTGGGAAAGTAACTGTGGCTGAAAACACAATGGGAGAATGTGTGATCAAAATTTAGACAGCATTGCTACTTAGTTGACAAAATGAAAAATGATAATTAGATCCTTGTATGTAAGTGTCAGATTGGGACCATTGGAAAAAGGGTGGAAATATATGGGGACACGGTAAGGGAAAACCATCTGTAAAGAGTTTGAAGTGGAGAGAGATCAGATGCAATATGTTTCTAAATACCATAAAGTAGGAAAAAACTTCTACCTATGGCATAAACATGCTGTGTTGCAAATTCCTCATGAAATTCTTTTAGATAAAACTTGTTCTGTCCCTAGCCACATGATAGACTTAGGTAAGCTTTTAACTTGAAGCAACTTGTATGAAATTGCACATCCATTGGACCTTGAAAATGGCCAATTACATGCTTTGTTGAATGAATGAATTTGTGTCCTGACAAAAATAAAAACCTAGGCCAACAGGGAGTACACTAGAGGAACTATGCAATTTCTTTACATGTATCACATTTTTTATTTCTATGTTCATGCATGGTGATGTTTGTGTGTTTTCTGTGTCATGACTCTCCTGACCAAGGTATGCATGAGAGGAAATGAATGTAGGGTAATATGATATTGAGATAACTCAGTGAATTTTAGAACACAGATCTCAAGCAACCTTAGGAATTGCTAGCCTTGTGGTTTCAGAACAACCATCCACTGCTTAGTGCTGTCCAAGGTTAAATCTCAGCAAGCCCAGAGTGAATATGAAAAACAGGATGTTGTTTATGTGTGAGCATCTGTGTGTGTGTGTGTGTGTGTGTGTGTGTGATATGTCTGTTCTTATTTCTTATAAAGGCTATCCATTTTGTTTTATTAAAATGTCTTCTTCCTTACAAAGTACTAAATGAAGCAGATGTTAATTGTGTGTGTGTGTGTGTGAGAGATTTACCTCTTCATTTGGCACCCTAAAATTATGGAAACACTTTTTTTGCCCTACTCCATGCCCCTGCCAAATTTTTTGAATTTACTGATACGGTACATGTAATCTGAAAATCCTACTTCCTTTGCTCACAAAATTATCTTTTCTAACTAAGAGCTTGTTGCGATGATGTATAAATCTAGAGAGACAGTTTGGGAAAGGGGCTCCTTTAAAAGTTAACAGGAAAATACATGGAATTCTCCCCATTCCTATTATTTTCTCCCACAAAGATTCTGAGTCTTTGTGGGTCTTCTCTGGAGAATCTCTGAGCACAATAGCCTTCCTTCACATTCCTAGAATCAACTGCAATTTTTGTGGGTGAGTAGCAGTCTATCACCTTTCCTGTTAAATTAGTAACGGGTAATTTTAAACGGTGTCTAGCCTCTTAGGAAGGGAAAAAATGCCATATTCTTAACTATTCTAGAGATCAGGCTCAGTTGGTATCATAATGTCAATCCTGGCCACTTCTGTTGCCCAGGAGGACAATGGTGTGGAATTCAGGCCACATTTTCATCTATGAAAATATGTGCACCAGATATGTACACCAGAGAGATTATTTGAGAGTAACCTTCCCAAACAAATAAAATTCTAGATTATCATATCCTGAATGATCCTTGCCAAGAAAGCAGGGTAAGAAAATGAGAAAATGTTTTACCTTGGTTCAGTATCTACCAAAAACCATCCAACTAATATGAATATTTTCATTTTTGCTTATTGAAAATTCTTTCAAAGATGACAGATTGTTGAGGAACATTTTACAGAAAAATAGTAAAAGTAAAAGGAGATGATCCATTTTCTTGGAGTAGATCATTAATCATTGTCCTCTCTAGTCAAAGATAACCTTGTAGCCAGCATATCATCAGCAGGTGCTAGTGAGTCTGGCCACAAGTCCTTTTGGCATTGTGCTCCATGAGCTTAACTTGGTTTTCTAGGGTGTGGGCACTGAGCACCCATAGTATAAAATGTGTTATTTTTGTTTCTGTCTTTACAAGCAAGAGAATACCGGCAATAGGAACATCCAAAGATGCAATTGTTTTTCGTAGGCAACATTGTAGTGCTGTAAAAGTTAACTGTGCTCTAAGACAATGAGAGGATTACAGTTCCAGAATGGGAAAGGATTAAAGATAAACATCCTAGGGGAATGGGGCTCACAGGATGGACCCTAAGTCTCAGGGTTTCAATCCCAGCTGTGCCACTGACCAGCTGTGTGGCTCTGGACAAGTCGTTTAACTTCACTGTCCAGTTTCCTACTGGTAAAAAAAGAAGAGAAAGAAATTGTATTGCCTTTCGCTATGCCCCCTGTTAAATATGCCTTGTATTAAAGTAACTAAATGTGATATTTATGTAAATATTAAAATAGAGTTAATGCCAAAACATTAGTTATTACTTTATTATAGTTTATTGAACACAAGTGCTTTTCCTATAAATTTTTTCCTATCCCACAATAATCTATAAGCCCATTGGGGAAAATGTGACCTTAAATACAATCATTCTCTGTGGTGGTCAACCTAGTCTATGAGTTCCTTGTAGTTTAGAGAAATAAAAAAAACTAAGAGATGGTGGGAGTGGAGTTCTAAAATATTAAGTAAGCTAAATGAAAGTGTTAAGTAAGCAAATTTCTTATTTTAGTTGTCAATTCAATAAATTCAAATTACTTACTGGGTGCCTTACCAAGTGCCATGTACAGAAATGGGCATAAATAAGAAAACTTCAAAATAAATATGTAACTTTATATTGTGATAGGTGCTCTCAAGGAGAAAATAGATATATTCTCTCTATTACAGAAATTCATAAAATTGATTTAGAGATTTAGGTTATAGAAACAGAGGAAGAATCCGGAAAAAGAAACTCATTTTTTACACTCAATAATAATGCCATTTCCTGTCATGTTTCTAAAGTATTTAAGTCTAGGGAAGGGGATTAAAGTTAAAGGCTTCTTCCTCATTTCTTTTTGATTTTGTGCAGAAATATTACAAAATATCTGTGCTTAACATTTGAAGTTTTCCCTTAATTCTTCATCCAATTTTTGATTTTCTTAAGCTATTCTGGTGTCTTCTTTGCTTCTGATGACTAACTTTATTCCAACCATCCTTGATGGCTGTTTGTAGGTCTTCAGTCATTGTTGGGTGGTATTCAAAATTTTTCTTTCTCATAGTGTTAAAATTGTCACATGTTAAATATGGGTTTCAAGGAGTCTGGACCATATCAGATCCAGGTCCCATCCATCATGCACTGAATTAGTCACCAAGATAGGCTTTAACTGTAAAGCATAAGGTGTTAGTGAGATCCTGTTGAGGCTTTGATGTTTTCATCACTCAACTGTGAAATAAACCACGTTCATAGTTTATTCAAATAACTAATATGGTTGATACTTATATCCAAAAAGCATGGGTCTTCCATAGAGACAGAAAGCAGATTTAGGGTTGCTAGTACTGAGGGAAAGAAAAACAGGAGAATGACTACTTAATGGTATGGGTATCTCCTCTGGGGTTGATGAAGATATTTTGGAACTAGATAGAGTGATAACTGTACAATGTTATGGATGTACTAAATGAAATTGAATCTTATGGTTTAAAATGGTTAATTTTATTTGATGTGAAATTCTCTTCAGTTTTTAAAAAATATGGCCACAAGGGCCCTCCCTGGTGGCACAGTGGGTTAAAGTACAACACTATGAAGCTATCACAGACACTGCAGCACAAGTTCGATCCTCAGTCAGAGAGTTGACCCACATATTGCATGGCAGACCTCTCTTGAACCCCCTGTCGCTCCCCTAAGCAGTGTAATTCAGTCAAACTGCCTGTTCTGCTCTCCACTCTATCTCTGGTGAATCCTCTCACCCCCTGTACCTGTGGCCTGTACCCCACCCAGCTGTGTGTATATAAAATAAAAATAAATCTTAGGGCCCGCCCTGGTGGCCCAGCGGGTTAAAGCACAGCACTAAAAAGCTAAAGCCACTTCCGCATGAGTTTGATTCCCGCCTGCCCCAGAGGAGATCCACATGGCGTGGCAGAACTCTCCTGACCCGCCCGCTGCTCCCCTCAGCAGTGTACTCCATTGATTTCCCTGTTCTGCTCCCCTCTCTGTCTCTGGTGCTCCCCTCTCTGTGTCTGGTGAATCCTCTCACCCTCCGCATCTCTGGCCTATACCCCAGTTCTATATGAATAAATAAACAAATCTTTAAAAAATAATAAATAAATCTTTTTAAAAAATGTGGCCTCAAAAGAAACAAAGAAGAAAATGCTCTATTAGCAGAAATTATAGTTTCACACAACCAAAATTCTTGAGATATTGTCATCTGTGGAGTTCATCCTGTGATAAGAATGGGAAGGGAAAACAGGCTTAATGCCAAGTGGTCACTCGGCACTTGGTATTAGGACTTCATTACTCATTTGAGGTATATGAGCATGTTATTTAAAGCAGCCTCTGGCTCTGGGGTTGGAACTTAATGTTAGGGCACTGAAGTAGCATTAAGAAAGCATAGTTATGAGATCCAGTACTTAAAGTTTCTGCGAGTCCAGAAGTAAAATGTGTATGGGTCATAGATAAAGGATGGTAATCGCAAGAGTGGGAAAAATGCAGCTGTGAGGTGGGGGGAAAGAGGAGAAATGACTGTTTCCTTAAACACATGTATTAATCACAGCTCAGATGCAATGTAAGGTAGGAAGCTGCAGCTGTGAAGAGGAGGGCAGGAGGAGGACATGATTATTATTTTAAATATATTTATATTAAATCATTACTGAAATGGGGAACCAGACTAGGAATTTGCAGCTGGGACGAGGGCAAAGGGAACTTAGTCCCTATCCTTTGAAATGGCTGTGTTAAATGGGTCTCCAACTAGGTCAAAGGAGGCATCCTCTGCAGCTGGAAGTGGGAGGATGGCTGGAGAACGCTAGTTTGTCTACCTGTCATTTTAAAATATGTTCCTTCTCTCTCAGTGTAGGAGCTTCTTGCAAAAATAGAGAATTTATTAAAGGGGGGGGGGGGAGAACAACCAAGCTAGATTAGCTTGATGTCTCAGCTTTAAAAAACTAGGTTTTGTAACACAATGTCATTGTTCTATTTCTCTGGAAGAGGAAGTATCAACATTCTTGACATTCTTTGTATATTAGATGGAGCCCTTCTTTAGGGACAGGTCTATGAACGTCTCAGATTAATTTCTGAATCTTAGAAGCTAGCACAATGTCTGGAACCTTTATAGACAGAGGAAGGAAGAAGGGAGGGAGAGAGGGAGGCAGGCGAGAGGCTCTCAAAACACAGGACCAAATTCATATCAAAACAGGAGCATAGGGAGCACCTAGTAAAACTAGATTTTATTTTTAAAATTCTAGAGTAAACTTGAGAAGTTTCACAGACAGAATAAAGCATATTGGCTTGGGTACTCCTTGGAAAGAAAAAAGGTGGTAAGAGGAAAGAAAATCACGAGGAAAGAAAATCTCCACTATGCCCCTGAGTATTTCACCTTATGAGGAGACATCATGTCTACCATAGTGCTTACGAATTCAAATGGTGGATTCTAAGTGTTTAACCCACAAGGTGTAATTAAAATATCGATCCAATATGTAAAACTAAGAAAAGTTTACATAAAACTCAAGTTCTGAGATTCTCTAAGTTGAGATCTGCAACAACGAGCCAACTCCCACAATGATTTCCTAAGACGGGGCTTACACTCCAGTTTGTCACAGTCCTCATCACTTTCTATATGTCCACCACTGAGGGTCAACAACACTTATCAAGAGTTGGAACAATCCTCAAAAAAATAGCCATATAGTAAATATTTTAGGCTTTATAGATCACAACACCTATGTCACGTGTCCAATTCTGTCATTCTAACATTAAAGCAGACCCAGACAATATTGAAGAATGATGTTGTGTCCTAATAAAACCTCATTTACAAAAGCAGGGAATGAGCTGAATTTGGCATTTGGAGTATTGTTTAGTGACTTCTATCATATATTTTCATTTGTGCTGTTTTTCTCAGAAAAATATTTATTCCTACTCATATAACTATCAACAGTGGGGGAAATACATATGCTAAGAG
The DNA here is from genome assembly GCF_000260355.1 of Condylura cristata. Lineage (NCBI taxonomy): Eukaryota > Metazoa > Chordata > Mammalia > Eulipotyphla > Talpidae > Condylura > Condylura cristata. Next base: position 29,665,953 of record NW_004567110.1, read on the forward strand.
GATGACATTTTAAGAAAAATAGGTAAGATAGATGTAGATGAAGACATCAATATAGACATAGATATAGATATACAGAACTGGACACAGATATAGATGATATAGACATAGACATAAATACAGACATTGTTTGAGAGAGTCATGTCTTTAAAAAAAAATAAGTGAGATCATAAAATTGGTCTTTCCACTCATTTGCATTATTTCTTTGCAGGACTTTGCATTTGTGTCACCAAGTCTGAATGATCTCTACAATTTCTTCTAACATTACAGATTGATGGTCTGATGACTGTTAATGTGGCCAGAAGACAGAAGCCCTGGGTCCTTTGCTCTCCTCATTTTTCTTATCAAGTTCCAAACTCTCCTTAAAGTCACATACTTTGAAGCTATAACCTATGCATAAGATGAGACATTTTGGGAAGACTCAAAACAGTTCCTCCCTATGTGCAGAAGTGACTTATGTAGATAAAAATGCTCACTTTTCCTACTTTTGTTTCCTCTGCAATAATCTAATTTTATAAGGGTTTGGCTTACTGAGTACTAAAAATAAAGACAAACCCTACTTAAGTTCTTTGAATGTCAGGTAATTTTTAAAAGCATTAATATTCAAAGACAAAAATAGATAAATTCCATATTTGAAAGCCAACTTCCAGTCTGAAAGTTCACCACAGGCAAGATTTTTCTATTCAGTTCAAATTGTTCTAATGGTTTCACCCTTTTCCTTGACTCAAAGCATAGTGAAACATTTTTATTGTCTTTTAACAAAATCATACTCTCAAAAAAAGAACACAGAGTATAAATAAACCCAGTTTTCTTTATGATTACTTTTTGAGTCTGATCTGAAGGGTTATTATATGTATATAATCTGTTTATAGGTAAACAAGGCCTTATGTTTCTCAGATAAGATGCAATTAAAAAGATCTAATCACAGATTCTCATCTGTAGTAAACTAATTATAATAGTAACATATTGTATCAATTCCAAGAGGTACATTTTTCATATTTTAAAATCTTCACAATTGAGATGACAATCTCAATTACTCTTATCTTCTTGACAGTTGTCATATATTTCTCATGTTGCATAAGAACAAACACATTACTAATCCTGGCAGAGAGATTGAATAGTGGGACTTACTCGAGTTTAATTAACAAAGTATTTAAGAATTATTTAAAGAAATAACATGACTACTGAACATTGTATAGCCATCTTCTTCACACCTCAAGACCAGATCATGAAAGTTTCAACATCAAAATTTGCACAAATCTGAATACTATATAGTAGAACATTGTTTTAGGAAATACTGTGTCATTAATGCTTCCAATGGTACAAAGGATGATATTACACAGGGAAAAAACACAGATATCAATATCAACAGGTAAAAGTGGTTTATTTGTAGACTTCCTGCTACTAAATCATCTCTGCAAAACACAAGTTTAAGTTGAACAAAATTGCCAAAAATAGGCATTTAAGAACTTTGGGAATTATCTAAAAATTACCAATATTTTAAGATGCATTGATTCAACACAAATTACTAGCAGTCTGAACTTTAGATGTTAGATATCTTTAAATTTCATGAGTTTGTTTCCTCTTTTATAAGTCAGTGAAACTACTTGTATGATACTACAATGGTGGAAACATATCATTATATATTTGTAAAAATGCATAGAATATACTATACTATGAGTGAAACCTAATATAGCCTATGGATTTTGTATGATAATGATGTGTCCAACTAGGGTCATAAATGTAACAGATGTGGATAGCATGGAGTTTGGGGAAGGAGGCCTCAGAAAATGTATGGCAAATCTGTATTTTTCACCATTTTTGCTGTGAGCTTAAACTTACTCTAAAAAAATAGCTTGTTGATAAAAATAGACATTCAGAATGCAGAATTCACATTTAATTATAGTTATACTCATATAATCATAACTTAAAAATAAGAAGACAATGGCCCTCCCTGGTGGCGCAGTGGGTTAAAGCACAGCACTGAGAATCTAAAGCTGCTTCCGCATCAGTTCAATTCCCGCCTGCCCCAGAGGTGACGAATGGTGTGGCAGGCCTCTCCTGACCCACCCACTGCTCCCCTCAGCAGTGTACTTCGTCGATCTGCCTGTTCTGTTCCCCACTCTGTCTCTGGTGAAGCCTCTCACAGCCCCTGAGCCTCTGGCCTGTACCCCAGTTCTGTATGCACAAATAAATAAATCTTTAAAAAAAAAAAAAAAAGAAGAAGAAGACAACACATTGAAAATGGATAAGATATTTGAATAGACCTCTCCTCAGTGAGGACATATAAGTAGCTACTGAATTAGTAAAAATGCTTAGCATTACTATTCACTAGGGAAATAAAAGCACAATGAGCTCTCACTATATAAGAACAAGGTAGACACCCAAGAGAAATTAAAACATCTGTTCACAAATAAACCTTTTACATGAATGTTGGTAACTGTACTATTCATAATATCCCCAAACTGGAGACAATTTAAATATTTTTAAACAAAATGTGTAGTATCCATATACTGGACTAAGCAACAAAAAGTAACAAAACACTGATATGGGAAAGAAGTCAGTCACAATGAAACAACATATTGCATGAGTATATGAATATGGAACTCCTAGAGTAGACAAATTCAGAGAGACATAAAGTAGATTAGTGTTTACCCCAGGCTGGGGATATGTACACATACTAAATGCAAACAAGCCTGAGGAAACTTTTTGAGTTGATGAAAATTTTCCATAACTGGATTATGTTGACAGCTGCACAACTCTATATCTTTTCTAAAAATCATTGAACTATTCACTTACACTGGGTGAATTTCATAGCATGTCAATAGTCATGTATATACATCAAGCTGAAGACCAAGTCAGTTACTTCAGATCATCTGTTTTGTGAGTCAGAACCATCAATAATTTCCAAGCAAAGGGTCCATCACCAGGAAGGCGCCAGGGTATCACGCTGGCCAACTTAAAAAAAAAAATGTAAATGGAATAACTTCTATATGTCATCTTTGGGGAAAATGTGAGATACAAGTTGGTGATGAGTGAACAGAAACATGAGTAAATCAAGGTACTTTTCAGATATTCAGCACCAATAAATTCTAGTCACATATAGCAGGATCTTTAATGTTTTAAAATAGCTGTTACCATCCAGCATTGTTTGCTCTTGCTGCATGTGTAAGAATAGAATTTCCCAGCTCACACTATTAGCTCTCAGCCATGGCACTTACGGCTCCCTGACATGGCGTGCCTTCCCCTGCCTGATGCTGTGCATAAAGCCCATTCTCCATAAGTACTCGAGCCCTGCAGTGTTTTCCATGAGATTCACTCCACTATATCCTCTATTTGAATGTTAAAGCTTTACAGCAGAAAGGAATTCTTAATAGGTGGTCAACTTAACCGAGTTTAAGCACCAACTCACCCCAGCATGACCTCAAGATTTATCAAGGAAGTATCTCAACTTTATGTATACAAAAAGATAGAAGCCTGTGAGATTAATTTTCTAAATCTACATAAAAGAATGAAACTGTCCTAGAAATATGGAAGCAAAATTTTCCCTATATGTTTTTAGTTTTTTTTTTAATTTGGAGTAAATGTATGGAAACTTGTTTTTACTTTTCAGCTGCAGTATATGGTTTAGACTTGTGAGATGAGAAAAAAAACTCTCTAAATACTAAGACTCATCTTTTTCTCTGTTCAAGAAAAAAAATATGGAGCCCTCTGGTGGCAGGATTACCATACTCACAGTTAACTAACAAACCTCTCAGTAGGTACACTCATGGCAAAAACTTATTTATATCCACAAGCTTGGCTATTCTTCATTTTTCAAAATGACCTTTGACTAAAATGAGTATTGGAGCTATTTGTGGTATGTGTGCATTCTCCTGGCAAAGGTCTTGATGCTAATAATTATTTAAATCCATGGGCTACACTTCCTATGTTACATCAAAGTAAAAGCAGAGGTTCCAAATAAATTCCAGAATCACTCCTATCATTTGGCCACTGTGGTAGTCCTTAAGCCCCAAAATATCAAATGGTTTCAAATATCAAAACCTTTGTAATCATTGTGGTTTGTTTGGAAATTTTATTGCAATCCATACCCAATGTTTAAATTTGTTCATTGGTAGATGAAAACATATATAACATCAAGTAACTCATTACACAATAGATAAATGATACTTGAGATAAATAATACTATCATGATTTTTTGAGAAAGATTTAATATGAGAAATTGATTCATGTAATTATAAAGACAGGTAAATCCAAAGACTTGAAGGGTGAACTGATAAGCTACAGATCCCAGAGAGCTGAGGTTGAGTCCCTGTCTAAATCTGAATGAGGAAGGCCGATGGTATGGTTTTTGTCTGAAGGGTAGCAGATTTGAGATCCAGAAGGACAAATGTTTTATTCAGAGTTTTAAATCGGGAGAAAAGAGCTGACATCCCAGTTCTAAGCCATCAAACAGGGAGCATTCTCTCTTGGGAAGGTCAGCATTTTAGTTTTGGTCAGTTTTGAACAGACTGGATGAGGCTTTCCCACATTACAATGGCAATCTGAATTACGCAGGTTACCAATTTCAGTGTTAATCTCAGCCAAAACCACCTTCACATGAATACCCAAAATGATGTATATCCAAATATCTAGGTAGTTGTTGGTCTAGTCAAGATGGCATAAAATTAATCATCATATAGCCAGAGAAGGAGAAAAAACTTAAGGGGGGAGGGAAGGGAAACAAAGATAAGAATTAGAGCAGACTTTTAATCAGAAATCATGCAAGCAGAAGAAATGTTATCTTCCAAGTGCTGAAAAAACTGTCAACCCAGAATTATATCAATGGTATGTCTAAAAGATGTCCTTCATTATCACATATGGTCAGAGAAATGCAAATCAAAACTACAATGAGATACCATCTCACACCTGTGACAATGGGCCATATCAAAAAGATTCAGAGACCTAAAAACTGACAAGGATGGATGTAGAGAAAAAGGAACCCATGATGCAGCCCTCATGGAAAATAGTATAGAGGTTTCTCAAAATATAAAAACAGATCTATCATATGATCCAGCAATTCCACAACTATCTACCCAAAGAATGCAAAACACTAACTCACAGGCATATGTGTATTCCTGTGGTCACTGCAGCACTGTTTACAATAGCCAAATTATAGAAACAACATAAGTACCCAAAACAGATAAGTAGATCAGGAAGATAAGGTATACATACATAACAGAATAGTACTCAGCTATCAAAAAGATAAACTCTAGCTATTTGCAGCAATATGGATGGAACTGAAGAGGATTATGCTAAACAAAATAAATCAGGAGAGACAAATATCAGATGGTGTCACTTACATGTGGAATATAGAGAAACCAAACAAAAGGTCAGATTAAGCCAAACTAAGAACTAATTCTTGGTTACCCCAGTGGGGGTGAGGGGTTTGAAGGTAGGAGGAAGCACATGGATTATGATGGTGGACTACGCATGTTTTGGTTGTAAATGGGGTGTGGTATCTCTACCTGAAGGAGAGGTCCTATACTTACTGAACACAAACTATATAAACCAATGTTGCCTCAATAAAAAAAAGTGCTGGTACCATGCATCCAAACACAGTACAAAACTACACACACACATACAATGACACCACCACTTTTACAAGGTACCTTATCTAATTCATAGGAACTGACTTCACTTCTTGGCTCTGGTAATCAATAGGAAACAGGAAAAGACTAACCTTTGCTTCCCACATTTTCGCCTCACTACAGAAAAAGAAGAAAACTCAGATGATAGAAATGCAGTTATTGGAAATGAAGGTCCAACTGCCTGGTACAAACAAGGTAGAAAAAAGACAATTGACCAATTCAATCCTAAAAGTTTTTATCTTGTTTTCTTAATCATTTATGACTCACTTTGAAATATGTTGACCCATCCAACATCAGTTAAGGGGTCTAAATTCCTGACAAAACAGATTTGTTTGGAATGCATTTGTGGGAAACATTATTTGGTGAGGTGAAAGGTCAGAAGTAGGTTAGACAAGTATACTTTTATACAGCTCACCTAATAAGCAAATATTACTTAACTATTTCTTGGGTTATTGTCTTAGAGCTCACACTCTTAGACTTATGTTTTATTTTCAGAAAAATCAAAAGTCTCTCCTTTTCAGATTCAGCCATACAAATTGCATCAGTTCTTAAAGAAAGCCATACCTCAAGACCTCACAAAGAGGTATCTATTACCAGGAGCTCTAAGCAAATGTTCTTTTAATTAGCTACATTTATCTTTAATCCCTGTTTTGACAGAAACTCTAACATAAACATACATTACCAATACATAAAACCCAGCTCAAAGTACGGTTAATTTTTATATTTGACAGAGCCAGTTGGAAAAAATAACTTTGACCTTTCTCCGTCTTTGTGTGATGTCACTACAACCTAGTCTCCGAACCTAAAACAGAAACAGTGGCATCTGCAGCTAAAATACAATAATGATTCTTAAACTATTCCTTAAAAGTGGCAATAAAAACTCTAATAAGACCTCTGGGTCTTATGTCAAGGCAGCTGCAAAATCAAGTTAAATAATTTCTGCAAGACTACAGTAATTATAAAACTGATTAAAGTTTACCTACACTTCATTCCTCGAGGTTTTCCACCAAGGACTTAGAAACCAGATGGTTCAAGACTATGCATGATGGATATATTCCATGAAGCATGTCCGTTGTCATGGAAACAACAGAAATAACATTATCTTTATTGTCCATTCCTTCACAAGACTATGCATTTAAGAGTTGCCACCAATTCAAGCAAATGAAAATTTAGGTTCCAGGTAAAAAACAGAGCCTCTACCCATATTTAATACCGAAGCCTGACTGGTGAATTCACACTAAAATGTCTTCAATGACTCACTTTGCTTTCTTTAGACGTCTTTAAAGAAAGTCTTTATAGTTTTTGGAATGGAATACTCTGGAGAAGAGCAGAAGGACTGAAGGGAAGCTTAAGCTGAGAGGTTGCCCCTCTTCTAGAAGATAGAATGATGAGAGGAAGAAACACCCTTCCCTGGTGACTCGGGAACAGCATCATTTCTCCCTAGAGCTAAACCCTTCGGTTAGGAAGGTGTCCTAATGCTCCAAACCCAGAAGAGTCTACCTAGGAAGAGTCTCTTTTCCTGCTAAGGAAGAGACTTGCCAGATTTACTTTCTCTTCTTCAACATCTTCAACCACAATCATCATCACCATCACCAACATGAAGTATTTCCTGCAAAGTTACCATGTACTTGATATGCATCATTCTGTCCTCACCATTACTCTGTATCATTTATTATCCCTATTTCATAGAAGGAGGAACTGTGACTTCAGGCAAGGAGGAACTGTGCCTTTCAAGCTAAAATGTACATGTGAATTATCCAGAGATCTTTTCCAAATACCTACACCTGAAGCATGTAGGTAGGCCTCGAGTCTGCATTTCTAATCAGCTCCAGGAGTACACAGAGATGCTGACTCATAGACTTCAGGTAGCAAGGACTTTGATGGCTAAAGACCACTCCCCATTACACTCAACTATTAAGAAGCAAAGCATGGAACTCCAGCCCATAGTTTGACTTTAGTTTTCCCATCTTTAATCCCCGTGCTCTCCTGCCTGCCAATTCCATCACACACACGAGTAGCCTCTCCTTAAAAGTAAATAAGAGCAGGGCCATCCCTGGTGGCCCAGCAGGTTAAAGCACAGCACTAAGAAGCTTAAGCCACTTCCGCATGAGTTCGATTCCCGCCTGCCCCAGAGGTGACCACATGGCGTGGCAGACCTCTGCTGACCCGCCCGCTGCTCCCCTCAGCAGTGTACTTCATCGATCTGCCTGTTCTGCTCCCCGCTCTGTCTCTGGTGAATCCTCTCACCCTCCGCATCTCTGGCCTGTACCCCAGTTCTGTATGCATAAATAAATAAATCTTTAAAAAAAAAAAAAGTAAATAAGAGCAGCAGCAACTACTACAACAAAAGGACAAGTTCATAACAGCCCTGACAACTACTACCCTGTTTGCCCTTCAGTTGCTCATTCATTTTCAGGCTTCACAGTCAGGGCTTAGACATGTAATCCAAACTTTGTCCATCAGACTTATTGTGTTAAAACAATTCAAATTTATTTTCTTACAGGTCTGGAGATCAGAAGTCCAAACTGAGTCTCACTGAACTGAAGTCAGGTGTTAGCACTGTTGATTCCTTCTAGAGATGGAACAAAGGAGGAGATAATGTTTCCTTGCCTTTTTCAACTCCTAGAAACCACCTGCAGTTGGCACTGCTTGGTCCCTACTTCCTGTCAATTCAAACTTTTGCTTTTGCCATCAAGTCTTGTACTACTAATGATACCAACTTCTTCGTTTTATGAGGACCTCTGATTGCTTGCTGATCCACCTGAACATCTAGGATCATCTCTCCACCCTTATATCCTTAACTTAGTCATATCTGCAAAATCTCTTTTACTAGGTAAGATAATGTATTCACAAAACATTCATTCACAAAAACAGCGATTAGGATTAGATATATTGAGGTGCCATTATGCAGGGAACCACAGCCTCTAGGTTTTGAATTGGGAGTTAATAAGATAACGAGGGCTTGTGAAGAGTCCATGCTGGGAGTAAGAGGTGACCTCAGAAATGGGGTTAGGTTCCCAAGTGCAACAGCAGCACCCACAGCAGAGCTAGTGAATGCACTCTGGGTTCAGTGACAGGGCCAGTGCATGCTCCCCAGACTGGCTTAGTGGTCTGAAAGTAGGCCTACGTCTCCCAAGCCTTTCTTGTTCCTGTCATTTCTTCAAATCTGGATCTACAGTCTTCTTGCCATGTCTCTGAGCCACCCAATGGCCTTGTATGTAGCCATTTTTTTTCCTTCAAATATCAATCAGGATGAGTTTCAGATGCTTGAACCTAAGAAATACTATTTAATACTCTCATCCTGCATAATCAAAGGTAAATCACCAGAACACAGAAGCTTTCAGGTTCTACAGTAATTTCATTTTTAACTAAAAAATCTCTTTAGTTTTTTAACTAAAAAATCTTCCTTTTTTTCCTATTATATTTTTCCTAAATACTGTGCCATAGAACAGCATTGAAAAGATGTTTTACAGATGAGGAAATAAAGGCTCAGAGGGCTTAAGTAAATTACCCAAGGTCACACAGCTGGACAGGAGGTGATATGTGCCAGACTCAGAATTCAAACATTTATAGAACTCCAAAGCTCCTTTATCTTATCTCTCCTAATAAAATGTCTGTACCATTATAATTAAAAATAAAAACAAAGGTAAATATTCCTAAATATTTAAAATGTCTAGGTTTGGAGGTTCATTGGAACTATTTAGTCTTTTTATGCACTTACAAATCACAAACTTTCCCTATATGATAGTACTACCAGACAGAAACATGGGGGGGGGGGGGAAGAATCTGTGGTGACTGTAATTACATAAATCTTCTGGAGTAATATTAAATGTTAAGGAATGTGGGAACTGGCTCTTTGCTTATATTCCCCACACCCCTAAATACCACCATTCAAGTGGCAGTAAGATCTTTCAATATGCGCTTCCCTAAGGGAAGGTACTTTAGAGAGAAATAAACATTAAACCCTAGGTTTTTTAGTTCTGAAATTTATGTTTCCAAAACCGAGGAGAAATAATCATTTTAAATGCCCTGGCTTTTAGTTACAAGAGTTAAGCAATTTAAAGAGAAAAAAATCAAGTTGATTTCAATATCAAGGGCCAAATCTTGGAGGATCCAGTGTATAAGAATGCCACAACACATGGATGAATGTAGAGAAAGGTAGATGCCATCCCCACACACAAAGGGAGAAAAGGGCTCCATTAATTATGAGGAGAATATGCAGCACTATCACCCTGAGCTGGACCCTGGAGCAGCAGGACAAAAAAATGTTCAGAGAAGTGTGAGGAGTCCCTGAACAGAACAGATAATTTCTTGGTTGCTTCCCATCCTGTCACTGTTCTCTACCCCAACGCATGCACACAAATTGCAGGATGCTTTGATAGATCAGAAGGCGTCCAGGAGCCTCCTGGATCAGATGAGGACAGTGCAGAGCCAGGAGAAAGGCGAGGGCGTGTGCTAAGACCTGAGAGCCATGGAGGAGCTATTAGGCCAGAAGTGAGACATGCAGGCTTAGATAACAACAGCAAGGGCTGATGGGACATAACATCTGGACAAGGACAAAAAATGATCAGAGATATATGCCAATCTCCCCACACCACCTGCTGGGAATGCCATATGTGATAGACACTCCAAGCCAAGAGGAAGAGAAAAATTCAAATCTGTTTGACTTGGTTAATTACCACCCTCTCTTCTCTGTAAAAAATTAAATGGTAGAGAACAACTTAGTTAATTTTCCAGAAAACTGAAAAGATTGCTTTCTACTAAAAAGCTAAAAGATTTTTGAATCTAGGAGGACTTCAGTTATAAACTTTTTTTTGTATATCTGAGTTTGTGACTGTAAAATCCATAACTTGGGCCCTCCCTGGTGGCACAGTGGGTTAAAGCACAGCACTAAGAATCTAAAGCCATTTGAGCATGAGTTCGAGTCCCCAACCCAGAGGTGACCCACATAGCGATGCAGACCTCTCCTGCCCTGCCCTCTGCTCCCCTCAGGTGTTCTTCTTCAATCTACCTGATCTGCTCCCCATTCTGTCTCTGGTGAATCTTCTCATAGTCCCTGCATCTCTGGTCTGTACCTCAGTTCTGTATGCATAAATAAATAAATCTTTTTTAAAAAATCCGTAACTGTAGGAAATATGAACTTCCTGTTGGTATGGTGTGACTTAGGGTGTTCCTTTTTATTATTTGGACTGCTTGCTATGCCCCATTTATAATATATGAGTCATTAACTAAAAAGGAGGTTGACTGCAGCAGTGGAGAGAGAAACAATGCAGCACATCAGTGTCCTCTGGAGCGCAGGCCAGGAAGCAGGAGCAGCCTAGCTGTGAGCACTCTACTCCTGAGGGCAGCAGTCTCAAACTGACAAGAGGCTTATGGGCCACCTGAAACAACTGTGAGCCAATCATGGCTCATGAGGGAACAGGTGAGGGACCATTGGTGTGCCAGAGGAAGCAATAAAAACGTAAGCACACTAGAGAGTTGGTCAAAGAGACGAAATAAGCTATAGTTTCATTGAACAAGAAAATATATATATGCACTAAAAAATAGATGTTGGATTCAGAAGGGACTCTTCAAAGATATGAGAGAAAAAAAACTCATTTTTAAAAAAATTAAATAGAAAAAGGAAATAATAGATTAGGGCTTTTTAGCAAAGAGGCCAAAGATCATTCTAGATAAATTTACAGTTATTCAAATTTTTAACAGAAATTAAGACTTCTGAAAGATGAAAAAAAAAAGACATAAAATAGACATGAAAATAGACGAAATAAAATTGCAGTGTCTCATTTTAAATAATTTTCTGGAGAGAAAACCAGCAGTTAATGTAGTAGAAAGAGGCTAAAAGATGGCTGTCATAAGTCAGACATACTAAATTGGCCATCAAAATTGCTTTACTAAGAAGAAAATGTGTAATAATCAACTAAAAAGTAAATATCCACTGGCCCCCAAAATGTGAATTTTATTTCACGTAATGTAGTACCTTTTATAAATTAAAGCTTACTCATCAATCATCTTACTAATATGTTTTTTCACTGCATTGTAGAAACATAAAAAGACAACAAAAGCCTTGCTCAAGAATCAACTGGCATAGTTACAGACAGAAGCGTATCCTTTGGTAGTTCATTAAAAAAAAACAAAACAAAACAAAACAAAACAAAACGTATCGGGCCCTCCCTGGTGGTGAAATAGGTTAGAGCGCAGCACTGCAAGCTAGCTGCAGCCGCTTCAGTGCTGACCCATATGGTGCGGCAGACCTTTCCTGTCCTGCTCCCCTCAGCAGTGTACCTCGTCAATCTCCCTGTTCCGCTCCCCACTCTGTCTCTGGTGAATCCTCTCACCAGTCCTGCACCTCTGGCCTGTACCCCAGTTCTGTATACATAAATAAATAAATAAATCTTAAAAAAAAGAAAACCTGTATCTAAATCATATGTAAATGCAAAGTGCTATGTGTGGTATACACCATGAGAGGCAAGCAGAGTAAGGAACTGACAGAGTCCTCTTAGTCTGCAACAAGCGCCCCTGCAGATTAGAGGAGAGGACAGCTTTTACAAGATGGTGCTGGAAAACACCAGGCATCCAAATTTTATTTTGAAATTAGGTGCTGTCTTCATGTCACACACAAAAGCCAATTCCAAATTATTTAAGTATTTTAAAGTGAAATGAAAAATAAAACTTTTAGAAAAAATAAAGGGAAATTGTCATAAGGATCATGCTATATATGGCAGAGACAGTGCTTTCACACACCAAACCCAGTATTATTTTCATTGTGGTCATTCTAGAGCATATTTTCTAGTCTTCTTGTATTTCCTAGGCGCTCAATAACTGATAACTAGCCATTGACATGTACACAGAAGTCCCACTGACATTCCATATGATCCTCCTTCTCTTTGTCCTACATTGTGTCCTTCTCCCCTAATTTTCTGGCTAAATGCAGAAAGTCTCTTCCCAGGCACTAGAAGGTGATGGACATACTGGTTAGAAGAAGCATGGATCTCTGAATGACTGCATGTAACAAAGGCTCCTCCCCTTCCCAATAATATGAAAAGCTCATCCTAATCAATAAAGAAAAAAATAAATACCCCAAAATAAAAAATGGACAATGAAACAAGACACTCATATTGTAAGTAATAAGAGGGCATGAAAACCCTTTAGTAATCAGAGATGTACAAATTAAAATCATGTTTCACATTCATCAAATGGGCAAAAAAAAAAATTCCAATACTATCAAGCATGGGCAAAAACGCAGAACAATGGAACTCATATTTCTGGTAGAGTATACTCATACATGCTCAAAGCAGTTTGTCATTACCTAGTAAAATTAAAGTTATGAATACACAATGGTTCAACAAAATGAAGGTTATATATTGAAAAGAAAGCTATATATGCATGTATGCCAGAACATATACCAACAAGTACATCTGGAAACAGCCCAGATTTTATTCATCATTAGAATGAATAAATAAATTTTGGAATTAACCTATAACTACATTAAAACTACACTTATAAGTCTCGCACACATAAGAAGTAAATCACAAAAAAATGCATACAGCATTATCCTAAATAAGTACATTTCAAAGACAAGGCTAAATTATATTATTTGAGTACATATAAATATATTGTAAAGAAAGCATTTTAAAGCCAGGAAAAATGGTACTTCAAGAATGGATTTATAGATATGTATTCTATAATGATTGTTCAAGTACTACAGCATATTTTGTTCACTTTTTAGTACATGCATTTTATTTAAATGCATACAAGATAATTTATTATAAATGGTAATAAAATATATAAATTCTTATGTATGTATGATAGAAATGTATGAAAGACAGAAAATAGTAGAGTGAAATAATTTATCTAAAAGTGAAGCTTTTAGATAAATGAAAACTTTGGTAATAGAGTAGAAATTACCACAAATGAAGAGATGAAATTCAATACCACAGACAAAGAAATTAAAATATGTTATGTACTGTTTCACCCAACTTTTCTTCTACATATTTTATGGTTTCAGGTCTTATGTCTAGTTCTTTAATCCATTTCAAGTTGGGTTTTGTGCATGGTGCAAGCTAGTAATCGAGCTTCATTTTTTTTGCACATAACAGCCTAGTTTTCACAGCACCATTTGTTGAACAAACTTTCTTTATCCCACTGCATATTCTTTGCTCCTTTGTCAAAGATTAGCTGTCCATAAACCTGTGGATTTACATCCGGGTTTTCTATTCAAATCCACTGGTCTGTGTGTATATTCTTGCTCCAGTACCATGCAGTTCTGATTATTATGGCTTTATAGTATAGCTTGAAGTCAGAGAGTGTGATGCCTCTGTTTGCTTTCATTTTAGTCAGGAGAGTTTTGGCTATTTGAGGCTTTTTGTGGTTCCATATAAATCTCATCAATATTTGTTCTATTCCTTTGAAGAATCTCATTGAGATTTTTATGGGGATGGCATTAAATCTGTATATTGCTTTTGGAATGACAAAACACTACACAATACAAACCTCAGTAACATCTTTAAAGATACATCATGCAAAGCAAGTACAGTTAAGGAAAGGATAAACAACTGGGACTACATCAAGTTAAAGAGCTTCTGTATAGGTAAAGAGACATTACATAAAACAAAGAGACACTTCACTGATTAGGAAGAAATTTTTGCACTAATGATAAAGTATGATCACAAACTCAACAAAAATAAAGTGAACAACCCCATCAAAAAATGGGCAGAAGAGCTAAAGAGACACTTCTCCAAAGAGGAAATGCAGGTGGTCAATAGGCCTGTGAAAAAATGTTCAACATCACTTATATTAAGGGAAATGCAAACTAAAACCACAGTGACCAGTAATGGGAAGCCCACCAGGATTATAACTGAGATGGGAAAAGGCACAAAATGTTGTAAAAATAAAATATTATATTAAATTAAAACACACATACACATAAGATAACATCTCACACTAGTGAAAATGACACATATCAAAACAACTAGCAACAACAAATGTTGACAAGGATGTGGAGAGAAAGGAACTTCCTTCACTGCTGGTGGGAACACAGACTGTTACAACCATTATGGAAAGCTGTTCGGAGGTCTCTCAAACTGCTAAAAATGGAGCTTCCATGTGACCCAGAAATCCCACTCCTAGGTATCTACCCAAAGGACACAAAAACATTGACTCAAAAGAACACCTGCACCCATATGTTTATGACTGCTCTACTTACAGTAGGGGAGATGCGGAACGAACCCAAATGCCAAAAATAGATGACTGGATTAAAAAGGTGTGGTACATATACACAATGAATATTACTCAGCAATCAATAAAGATAAACTCATGCCTTTTGCAGCAATATAGATGGAGCCAGAAGGGGTCGTGCTTAGTGAAATGAGCCATAAAGAAAAAGAAAAATACTGGGTGGTCTTATTCATAGCAGGAGCATAAGGGACAGGGGGAAGAAAAGCAATTGGAGTAAAGAAAAAGCAATTTAACAATGAAGAACTATAACCCAGAGACATTTTACTGGGGTGGAGAGAGAAAGGAATAGGATCAAAACTGGGTTGGAGTGAGAAGAGTGCACAGGACCATGGTGAGGGCACATGGGTGAATTGGTAGTGGAAAGCCCATGGGGATTACAACTGAGATGAAAAATGCACAAAATGAAGAATGATGTAAAAAATAAATTTTTTAAATAATAACTAAATAATTTAAAAGAAATAAGGATACATACTATAATATCTTAAAATTATAATGTCTCAAATATTATTAAGTTACATAAAAATCTTGTAATCAATAATAAATCAACAGTTAATTTTTAGATCTGGTCATAAATGAAAATGATTTCTCTTTGGTTCAATTTCAAAATTCCAACTCTTACAAATACCTTTTACAAGCAAAATACATACCACATAACTCAAATCAAAAGACAAACAACTCCTGTGGGAAGGAAATACTTAAGCTGAGACCTGAAGATAACCAGAAATTAGTGAAGAAAATTGGTGGCTGAAGGAACAGAAAATGGGAATGTGTAGGAACACAATTACTTAAAGGAGGCCATTTAGCATTTGCTGTTCCCTGAAGAATAAAGGTAGGAAAAAAGAAACTTGGGTTTTGTTAAGATACTACTGGGCAAATCTCTGGTCTATGCCATTAATTCTGATAAGTGCTCTCCACACCACATGTGCAGTTTGGAGAAGAATAGGAAATTTGCATTCATAGGAAAAAGTACAGTATAAGTTTAAAGATATTCTTCATCTTTGATTTCTTTGTTTTCATAAACCTTGCCCTAAATTTAGTACTGAACATGTAGACAAAATGTAGGTATGGCTTGGATGTTCACAGAGATGACAGCTGAGAGGGCAAGTGGGTTCCATCAAAAGTTATGCTTTGCTTTTCCCACTGCAATGCCTGTAGGTTTTCAAACCAATTGTTCAGGATTCAAAACAGTGTTGTTTTTTGTTTTTTGTTTTAACAAATGGGAACTGATAGATTTTTAAGGTGTGATCTACTTCTTATTGCAAAAAAAAAAAAATCTGACTCTACCTTCCTGAGTTAATAATTTGCATTCTGATCGACAGAAAGATTAATAGGTTGGAAGGAAATAAGCATACTTTGCTTAAAAAGTCAACTCAGTTTCCCTGCTTTGTTTTTACACACAATACACACATTATTCAGATAGACACTTAAAGGGACAGATCTGTACTTGGTAGGTTAAATTGTACATTTTCTAGTGCCATAGCACACAGATGGCCCATTTACCACTTAGGGGACTTGCCACTGTTTTTGAAGCAGTAAAAGCTTCTTTTTCTCACTTTTTTTTTTTTTACTTCCCATTCTCTTTCATATATACACTAATACCATGAAATTCTCCAGACATTTGGGAAGCCATTAAAAAGTACAGAAAATTTCTGTTCTCTATGGACTGTAGAGCTAATATAGCTAATCTTTGTTTTTAAACTAAACAGGTGTGTTGTAAAAGGAGGAACAGGGATTTACACTTCTAAAGTAATAAGGTCTTCAGTTCAAAGGCAGCACACCAATGTCAAATCACTTACATATGAAGAACTGTAAGGCTGTTGGTTAGTTGATTGAGCCATTGGTTAATGAGACAAATTCAGCCCTCTTCCTCTGTTTAGGCCTATAAGTTCTATGGACTTTAGGATGAAACAAAGAATACCAGAGACTTTTAAACAGTAGGGGATATATCATTCCATAAACAATGTTGAAAGCATTATTTTGAAAAACTCTTCACACAATAGTATTTTAAAAGGCTCCTTCAGAATCCCAAATATTTTCCCAAGTTTATTATCTAAAGTATTAGCAATGTTTCATGAGAAATATATATAAAACATAAAGTTTGGATGTAGATACATCCATGAGCAGACATGAACAGCAACACAGAACCTCCAAGAGCAAGTTACAGAAAAAAAAAAAGATATTTATGTTTTTTAAAAATAATGCTTGATAAATATCTACTTTGCAACAATTTTTTTTTTAGCTCCGGTCTGGGTGAAGGGGATACCACATTGAATTAGACACATAGAGTATCTGCTCTCATAGAGTAAAAAGGAGATAATTAAAAAGTATGAAGAGAACTCCAAACGGGGATTAAAGAGAATGAAAATGTGCCAGGGACAAGATACTGAGGTCAGAGTAACTTTTCTTGTTTTCAGTAGCATTTTGTTTCATAAATCAACAGCAAAACTTTATTTGTAAATTGTAAAATCGCTGCCTAAGAACTGATATTGTGTAAGAGGTGGGCACTAAACAGGCTGTGGTAAAATGGCTACATAGGAATTTTATCAAAATAGAAAGTGGGATTTTCCTTGCTGATGCTCTGCTGTAATTCTTCAATCTCCCATCCCCATGTTTGCTGCAATAGAAAGCAAAGGAAAGGGCAGTGAAAAGATGGAGGTACTGATGGTTATTTGCTTGAATTGATTGGATGGTTGATCTTGCCAAGGTAGAGTAAACTGTACAAATAGTACAGAAAATCTTCCAAGTATTTATGTATCTACTCAAAATAATTCTCTTATCATAGTTGTCATATCAGCAGCAGCTAATTTCTTTCCACATTGGATGACAATTTAATGACTCTCTAAGCCTCATCATACACCTTTTTGCCAACAATGCTTAGAAATAATTAATCCCTAGATATTCAATATCTGTACAAAGGCTTTAGTAGACACATTTATCTCTTCTTTTTTCTGTTGCCTTTTTAACTTATTTTCCCTTTACTAACATTCTGCTTTACCTTGACATGTCAACTTGTGAATATATTTATTTGTATAAAAACTACTATTATTCCTGGATTGTTCAGGAACCAAGGAGAAAGCATTCCAACAATGACAACAAAATCCACACAGAAGTAACCAGAAAGGAAACCTGCACTTTACTTGATTCAAAATTCCAAATCAATAAACTCATGCTATTTGCAGCAATATGGATAGGGCTGGAGGGGATTATGCAAAATAAGCCAGAAGGGGAAAGACAGATACAAGGTGCTGTCAATTAAATGTGGAATATAGAGAAATCAGATAAAGTCTAACTTAAAAACTAGCCTTTAGAAGCTGACAACAGAACTGAGACATCCAGAAGGGGAGGGGGGGAGACAAAAAAAAATACTAACAATGATGTAAACCAATGGTACTTCAATAAAAAGTTTAAATTTTAAGAAACAAAATCCTGCACTTAAAAACAATTTCTAACAAACCTGCACAAAATTACTTTTATTCAACAAATTCTAATTTCTGTTGAAGTCTGCAATTCAGCTATCACTGCAGAATCTATGACTGCACCTGATTCAGTCTGAAAAGCAAGCTTTCTAGTCCTCTGCTGGAACTTTCCCCCTTGCTCTTCCTTTGGTCCTCTCAGCCTGTCCCAGCAAGGTTGGGACCACCGCGCATCCTGATTGCACACAGGAGGTGAACAGGTGTGCAATATTTATAATTAAGGAGGATTTGCATTAATGTATGCTGATGGGCTTCCTATATTCATAGACTTAAGATAAGCAGTATCCTTCCAGGAGCGCCCTCACATATTCTGTGAAAACTGACCTTTCTCACCCATGACAAAGCCCATCAATTGATCATGACATACAGAAGATTGAACAGGAAGAGCCTAGTCTGTTGCCCAATATGACAGGTAATAGCCACATGTGACTATCAAAACTCAAATCAAGTAAAATTAAAGAAAATTTATTATTCAGTTACTTAGTCACACTGGCCACATTTTAAGTGTTTGGTGGCCACATGTGCCAGTGGCCACAGTAATGGGCAACAGAGAGTTCACTTTCCATCATCATAGAATGTTCTATTGGACTGCACAGGACAGCCTCCTTAAAAGGTTCTGCTCGCTACTGGAAGAAAGACAATGAAACTTCATCAAGTCCTGCTGGATTAAACAGAAATTACTTGCATCTCTGGTTTTTGCGATAACTTTCAGTACCTATGCCCAAACTGGAAACAATTAGGTTAATGTTCCTCTATTTCAAATTTGCCTGTTTGTACTGCTCAATTTCACTACTTCAACCTTTGCCTTTCAAACATGTTACTACTTCACTTGGGTCAGTCTAGCTGACACTACCCCCACCCCAGGGTTCTCTATGCTAACTATCAGATCAGTATGGCTCTTGCTATATTTTTCATCATAACAATACATTTTTTTCACTTGAAAAGATTCTTCTCAAAGAATCCATACACTTTCATTCAGAGCAGAGGAAGTGGGCACTTAATAGAATTCATTAAACCATTCCAGATCAAACATTTTGCAGAATCCCCTCTTCTCCAACCAAATCTACCCCAACAATAAGTAAATACGTAGTCACAATATTTTAGTGTACTAAGAAATAAATTCACAATTACATAACAGTCAAACATTTCCCTTAAGTTCCTTGACCTTGACATGAAGAAAACATTAAATTTCAAATTGTGTTCTTTTAGGCAAGGGCTTCTCTTATCCAAATATACCTTTTAGAGCTGGTAGAAAGGACTTGCTGATAAATGTTTCAACACTATGCTTTATTAAAACAAGTTATTTCTGTTGTTTACTATGTGGTTAGATCTTGATGAAAAGCAGATCTTCACCAGTGCATTTTTGTACAAATTCCTTACCTTTCTGTTTACAAAAAGAAAGTGAAGACCTTTCAAGGCTATTTGTCACAGTGCTGTAGTAGCCAACAATGCACACTGCCATCTGCTGAAGGCTTCACTTCCTAATTAACTTTCCTAGAAGCCCAAGAACTGTCTAAAAACACAAAGGTCTCCATTTAGCCTCGTCCTATTCTCCTCGGCTCAGTCCAAGTCAGATGATGAGTGTGTTGAACAATAACGTCCTCAAGTGGGCTTGGAATCATCCTGCACTCAGAGAGTAATTTAAGAAAACTCTACAGGACAAATTAGTTTTCTACTTCACTTGAAACCTTCGTGAAGGCTTACAACAGTTCTGCCTCAAACCCTTGCACGAATGTGGAGTTGTTCTCAGGCATATTTTTTGCCAAGGTGAGATTCATTTTCACTTAATCACTAATAATATTTCCTAGCACTTGGCTGAGGGATTCCAGATCACACATACACAGAAAAGCTCAACCTTTTAGTAATGGTGAACTTTAAAATCATTATTATTAGAAGTAGACTTTTCTTTTAAATCCTTATTTAAGCTTTGCAACAAAATCATGCACTGAAGAATTAAATAACCTCTCCACTATCCCATTATTATTATGCTACTGTTCATTTTAATTGAGGGAAATTTTTTGGCAAATTTTTTAATATATTTGTTAAAAATGCATTACTGAAGCATTTTACATATCTACTTATACACATAAGGATTATTTTGTCCACTTTACAGGAAACAAGTGACAGGAAAGTTAATTCACCCACCTCAAGTTATACTCTGTCAACCATTGAAGCAAGAGTGCTCTGGATTCAATGAGGTGTGTGTTTTAAAGGTGATATGTTATCCCAACCACTTCAGGATTTTCTACCCATCTTAGAGAAGCACTAGGATAGCTTCTCAAGAAGTAAGTTCTTACTCATTTCAGAATAAGCCAAAATTGTGTTAGAGACTTGTAATAAGCACAAACAGTGAGGAGAGAGGAACTAGAGCATATCTGACAATCAAATGCAAAATTCTTACCTCCTTGCTTCCACAAATTTTTACAAGTTTCACTTTTCTAGAAAATGTCTGCAGTCCTGAAGAGCTCTGCCTTCTCTCTTTTCTATATTTAAGAAATATTAGGTCCTCTCTGGTGGCACAACATGTTAGGACTCAGCACTGCAAGCTAGCCACAGCCGCTTCAGTGTGAGTTCAATCCCCAACCTCAGAGGTGACCCACATAGCACAGCAGACATCTGTCTCACCCACTGCTCACTTCAGCAGTGCACTTCATCGATCTGCCTGTCCTGCTCCCCACTCTGTTTCTGGCAAATCCTCTTACTGTCCCTGAATCTCTGGCCTGTACCCCAGTTCTGTATACATAAATAAATAAATCTTAAAAAAAAAGAAATATTATTGAACAGGTAACTCAAGATACATATTCAATTCCATTATATCCCTAACTCAGCCACTCTATCCAAATCACCAGTTATTGCATTGACATGTTTTCCAGCTGACTGAAAGTCACACATGCAGGAGAACTTCAGTTCTTTAAAATAGCCAATAATACCTATCAGAGAGAAGTCAAGTGGTAGAGGACACTGAGTCTGGTAGAAGAAAGCAGCTGGAGAATGAAGTCAGTGCAGTAGATCAAAGTAAAGGGTTACTGTCACTGGGTCTTAACGATACTTAGTTGCAAGCAGAAGCCTAACCAAAGCCTAGTAGAACTTATATCTCCACTGTAACTCAAGAGTAAGAGAAGACTGTCCATTTGCAAAAAGCTCCTGAGGACCAGTGGCTGGGTTTGCACACAGGTCTTTTCAGTTACTTTCTATTGTCTTAGAAAGTGAAGAGCAAAAGTCAAGATAGTTTGTTCAAAAACCCAGAAGGAGATTGAGATCTTGAAGCCAAATGTACATGGTCTTCTTCTTTAAAGGTTATTTATAAAGACTGGTTGGGTCTAAGTGCTGCTTTGTTGCTGCTCAAAACATAGCAACCATCTGCACATTGGAAGAGGCAATGACATTAATAACTCTTAATCCTCACAGAGGTGATCTGATCATTTGCCAGGTCAGCTCAAATTGACTGTGATGGGGGTGGGAGAAGGGAAGGGCTTTCAAGGATATCAAGAACAAGCAGACATTGCTGCAAGTGAGAATCTGAACAATAGTTTATCTAAACATTCTTATTCAGAATAGCTGCACTGCTTTCTTACTTGAACCCTTGCCTACATAAATATATCAGAAAACATCAAATCCCACCTCAATCATATTTTATTCTGGTCTATAAACATTGCCAAATGTTTAGGAGATAACTATGCATGTGATTATTGTGTGGAGCCTTTAACAAGAAGCAAAGGAAAAGAAAGATGAAAGAATTTAGAATCATGGGAGTGATTAAGTAACAGCCAGCATAAAGTTTGCTTTCTAATGTCAACTAAATGCAAACTGTCTTCCTGGATGAAAGTGAAGCTTGGACTATGAGCTTCACACGTAGGTGCTTTTGTCAACAGAACTTAAGCAAGAGAGGCAAGTAATTAAGAGGGGATGAAATTCACCTATCAAAGTCTTGAGTGCAGCGAGAAAAGCAAGGCAGAAAATGAAGATACTCCTTTTGGCTATAGTGACATGCAATGGAACTGGATGTAACAAACACCAGAGACAAAGAGGTGACCAAATAGGAGCAGGTGCCCAGGTGAACTGAGGCACACTAGGCTGACCATAGGCCCACAGTAGACATGCACATGAGGAGCCCTTCAGAATATTCAGAAGAAGACATGTTCCAGTGCACAGATAAGGCTGATGTAGAATATGGAAGGAATCAGGCACCAGGCCGCCTCACCTTCGAGGCCTGCAGGTGTGTCTTCAGAGGCTCCCATGAATCTAACCTGCATTCATTCTATAGTTCTTGCCACAGGGACCAACTAGTAACTGAAAGTTGTTTTACCTTACTAGACACAATACTTATAGCTGCCATGTGGGAGCCAGAAAACAGAATCAGAAGAGTAGTTTCTGCAATCAAGCAAATGCTCGTTCACACTGTTAAAGAACACAATAGCTATTTTTCCACAAGAACAACCTAGTTATATTTCAGCCTATACATATTAGCATAGTTATCTCCACTATTTCTATAACATGTACATAAAATAAAATGACTTATAAAATATTTTTATAAAGAGCACTCCAGGTGATGAATATCAATAATGATTTTGAGATATTCAAGAGAAGCAATAGCAGGTCTATCTATGCAGGTGAACAACAGCACAGAAAAGCATTAATGGAGAGACAAATGAGGAGTGAACATAAAGCAGACAGAGTATTATAATGGCCTCTAAAGTCAAAAACAGAAGACATGTAGACATATTAGTCACTGCTATTTCAGGTGTTGTGCTAAAATTTACTGTGAAACAATTGCATTTTGTTTTTTTAGTATAATTGTAATATTCCCCACTGAAAAGCTTAGTTTTAATACTTCTCCCGGTAACACTGATCACACTTTATTACATTTGCATGCTTCACTCCATCTTCTTTCCTGTGTGCCATGAGGAGGAATCTATAAGATCAGAATCCTTGTTGTTTTATCCAACCCTTATTCTGGTCTTTAGATGTTTGTCTGACACTGTAAATACTAAATAAATATTTCTTGTAATGAGAAGAAAAGGAGAGAAGAGGGAGGGGAGGAGAGGGTAGGGAAGGAAAATGGAGAGGAGTGAGGGAAGGTAAGGAGGGAAAAGGAAAGGAAAGGAAGTGAAGGAGGGAGATAAAGGAATAATTCATCCTTTTAGAGATAATCATAATATTTAATGTCTAAATAGTATAATTTGATTAAATAGAGTAATTTTTAAATAATTTGCGAGAACATCCACTGCTAGGTAGTATAATGTAAAAAAAAATTTGTAAAACTAAGAAAATAAAAGCTCATAAGGAATTTTAACGTATCAAGGATAAGACTGAATTCTAAGAACTAAATGAACAATTTGACTAAATGAATTAACTGAATGACATGATATGAGGTTCAAGAAAGAGAAATATAAGCTAGCTTTTTATTAACCCATAATGTGGTACCTCTTTATACTTCTGGAAAATTCTTGTAAAAAAATAAATCCTATTAAGAATACAGCCCTTGGTCTAAGGCAGTTGGTGTAAGGGAAGAGTAATTTGACCCAAGAAATGGGGTTTTCTCCTATGAAGTCAAAGTAGTAAATCAGTTCATTTCTGAAATTTTGAATGATAAATGTCTGTGATTGTAGAGCTAAGTTTTATAGTTTAGTGAAAATACCAGTAGAACAGTAATGTTGATAAATAAATGGTATGTCCTGCTCACATACAGAGACTTGTGTGGTACCAATTTTCTGTGGTTATTAAGGGAAGTTAAAAAATTCAGAAATGAAAACATCAAAGTGTTGAGCAAAGGTTTTAAGTATATTTTCATTGCTCAGTTTTACAAAAATTATAACAATGTGATTTTTTTTCAAAAATCATTTTTTATATAAATTCTTGGGTTTATTTGTCTTATATATTTTTTTATTTTATAACAGTTTACTTTTACATCATTTTGTACTTTTTTTTTTCCATCTCAATTGTAATCCCCGCAGTCAAAAATCAATTTAAACAATGCACATGCCTGCTTGGAAAAAACCACTCAGTTGAACCAGAAGTATTAGGCATGGACAACAGAAGTATGTAACTAATATGTAGCATCATTAAAAAAAAAGTGTCAGACAAGATGGCCCCAAGGGTGCAGGGGACCCTCCATGCTTACCACAGCACTGCCAGATTACACATCACCTTAAGTAATTCTCACCGCAATCTTCTAGAGCAGAAATTCTTACTTTCATTTCAAAGATAAGAAAACTGAGGTGTACAGTGCTTCAGTAACTTGATGACATCTTTATAGTCAGTAAGTGGTAGAATTGGACTTTGAATCCAAGTCTAACCCTGTGCTTTTCACTAGTGCTGAATGATGCCTTCACACTCTTACATGCTCCAATTTAATTAAAAGAGAAATGTCAAAATAACAAAATCCAAATCGTTCTGTAAGATCTGTTGGAAATTGAATATTTCCTGGACTCAGATGCTTCAGGGTGAGGCAGAACCCAGAGCCACCGGTATACAGCTATAAATCAACTAAGGACATTTTATTTAATGTGTAATTAGCTTATTTTCAAATTGTTCATGTAATGGAGCTATTGTTGGAGAGTCACATTCTCAACTGAAGGAGATTATTAGGTTTCTATGAGAAAACCTACCCATGCACATAAACACACACTCCAATACACTCTGAGCTGGTGTCACTAAGGCCAGTGGTGGGGTTCCACAATCCTGCAGAGGATTATTGCAGTGACAATAGAACAATGAGTAGAAGGTAACCAGGATATCATTTAACAAGTAAAGTACGTAAGCAATAGGAACACTTATTGTATTTTAACTTTTCTTCCCATTTAAGTAAATGCTGTTTAGTACTATCTTAAATTTTTTTTTTTAAAGATTTATTTATTTATTCATACAGAACTGGGGTACAGGCCAGAGGCTCAGGGGCGGTGAGAGGCTTCACCAGAGACAGAGTGGGGAGCAGAACAGGCAGATTGACGAAGTACACTGCTGAGGGGAGCAGCGGGCGGGTCAGGAGAGGTCTGGCTCGCCATGTGGTCTCCTCCGGGGCAGGCGGCAGGCGGGAATCGAACTCATGCGGAAGTGGCTTCAGATTCTCAGTGCTGTGCTTTAACCCGCTGCGCCACCAGGGAGGGCCTATCTTAAATTTTTTTAAATTGTTGTTTGTGTGGTGGTAATTTCATAAATATAATATAATCCAAAAACCTCATTTCCCAAATTGAAGAAACCGAATCCCACAGGAGTTGAGAGGCTAGTACTCATGTCTTACCTGTAGTTAGTCATAGAATGAGATCTAGAACTAAGATTTCTGTTGCTCAGTTTACCATACCATCCTGTGCCCCACAGTGGCTAAAAGATAGAATTGGCATATAAAGATTTCTTAAAACAATGTAAGGGGCCTTGACCAGCAAGGCCGAGGATTGGGGTCCCAGGGTCGACCAAAGGAAGAAGGCAAAGATGGAGACAAGTGTGAGAGAGAGGAGAGAGAAAGAGAGAGAGGAGAGAGAGAGGAGGGAGGGAGAGAGAGGAGGGAAAGAGAGAGAGAGAGGAGAGGAGAGAGAGGAGAGAGAGGGGAGAAAGGAGAGGGAGAGAGGAGAGGGAGAGAGGAGAGAGAAGGGAAAGAGAGAGAAGAGAGAGGAGAGAGAGAGACAGGGAGAGAGAGGAAAGAGGGAGGGGAGAGAGAGGAGGGAGAGAGAGAGAAGAGAGAGGAGAGAGGAAAGAGAGAGAGAGAGAGAAGAGAGAGAGAAGAGAGCTCTTTTGTGTTGTGCAGCTATATATATATATATATATATATATATGTATACAAAGAGGGCGGTGCAGTGAGTGCCGGTGGGGGTTGGTCTTGATGGTTTAATGTCTTTAAGGTCTATGGGTTTGAGGGGAGGGATCCGTAATCATCTTAAGGGAGTGGACACTTATCTCCAGAGCCAGAGATAAAACCTTTCTCAGATGCAGGAACTTGCTGAGCTCCAAGGGAGAAAGGAGTGGGAGAAGGGATTTGAGTGTGCTGCATTCTCAACCAGGATGTTTACCCTAAGTTCCGATCAAGTGTTGTTTTGTGCATAGGAGGCAAAGTCCTGGTCTCGGTCCCCGAAAAAACAAGCCTACCACATTTTAAAATTTAACTTATTTAAGTTACATATATTTGACATCACCCTTTATTTTTGTGCAATGTGTGCTTTCTCCTCTCAGGTGTAGTTCCATAAAGTTCCCACCACCAATTCACCCATGTTCCATTGCCACAGTCCCTTGTGAGTTTCCCTCCCTTGTTCTGAATCCCTCTTCCTCCCCTACAGAATGCCTGCTAATTTTGGATTTTTTATTTATTGTAATTAGTATGATTTTTGTCTTTTTCTGATCTCTAATTTGGTTCCCCTACTAGTGAAACCTTCTGACAGTTTTCTTTTTCCTTCTGGCTCATTTCACTGAGTATAATCCCTTCCAGTCCATCCAAGTTGCTGTGAATGGCATGAGTTTATCATTTTTGATAGCTAAGTAATATTATGGATATATACCACATTTTCTTGACCCAGTTATCTTTTTCTGAAGCATTTAAATGAATGTTATTTCCTAAAAGCTTAGCAAATATAAGTAAAAATTTCTTAAAGGAAGAGAAGTGAAGTTACTTCCAGATACTAGTAATTTTTTTCTAACCCTGACTCATGATTAAAAAATGAGGAAGTCAGGGTGAGGAGGTCCCATTACTCAAAAATTACCTAGAAAGGAATTCTACACCATCTCCAATTTTATAACTTAGTTATTCAATAGGGAAATTCTCTTTTGCAATCAAATATTAAAGAAAGTATGGTCTTGTTCATTACACTCTGGGTGAACTCGAAGTTCTTGCCCTAATGCATTCAAGAATACATGTGGGTACAAACAGACTCATGTCCTGCAAAGCCCTAGGCTGACAAATAAAGCATTTCTCTAGAGACTATTCTTTGGTGGCACTTCGCATGAATTTATATTTACTAGACGCCTCCTGGTTTTACATTTTGGGACCAAACAAGCAATCCTGCCTCCTACCTGACATTCTGTACAGTCCAGGTCTCTTCACAATTTGGCTTAAATGTCCTAAAACTTCAGCTGCAATTCACTCTTGGTTTGTAAATCTTGGGAAAAGATTTTACTGGGTGTTCTAAGCACTGCCTCTACCCCCACCCCATCCAACCCACCCTCACCCCACCCTCACCTCACCCACCCACAGCTGACAGCATGCACCCTCCTCCCTCTCCCTACAACCTGGAAGCTCAGCATTACTGTGTGTGTGTGTGTGTGTGTGTGTGTGTATACACCTCCCCAAGTCCAGGTCCAGATAACATCTCCTTAACCCAAGTTCCAGTTCTACCATTTCCCACTCCCGCAGGAAAATAAAATTCTTAGGTTTGAACACACATCTAAGAGGTATAAATCTAAAACACTAAATTATATACAGTATTGCAAACCAATCTTACTTCAATGAAACAACTTTCTTTTAATCTTGGGGTCATACTAACAGTGAAGAGTTCTAGAGCATCCTCTGACATGGTGTCTTAGACTCCCTTGTCAGCCACCCCTATGGCATTCTTATACATGGTAGCACCACAGGATTGCCCTGAATACAACTTAGCCACTCTTCACTTTTCCTTGTGCTCTATAACATCATGGGTGAGAAAGTCTATGAACTGTATCACATTTATCTTATTACTTAGGGCCTTACAGAAAGTTAAAGTGGTTTTTCCTATAGTATCTCTCTATACATAAAAAATTCCAATAGGGAAATTTCAGCACTTAATTCTCTTTTCAAAATATAATCTGCCCTCTGTTCAAATTCATAAGTATACTTAGAACCAAGTCCCAAAGAGACTTTCTAACTGTAATGATTCTAAAATTCTTGGTAAATTAAGCAAGTGAAAATAATAAAATTCAGGGCATGGATGGTGAAGACTGCTATAACTTAAAAAGCATAAAAATGCTGTAGCAAGTAAAGCATTTTTGTACTAACATGAAACTCAGTACATGAGACATACATTTTTTAATGCAAAAAGACATGAGAATTTAAAATGTATTAAGGGTAAAAATCCAAGTTGGAATACTTTTCAATTCAGAGAAAAACAGTCCCATATCTCACAGCATAGGTTATTAGTATAGTGTGGATTACACAGTCAATTTTTTTAAAGAGAATTGGTTGAAGAATTATAAATGACTATCTCCCATCTAAAAGTCTTCAGAGAAATCATACAAATGGTCAACAGGCACATGAAAAGTTGTCCACCCTCTCTTATTACTAGAGAAAAGCAAATCAAAACAATAAAGAGATTATCACTTCATATCTGGGAGAATGGTTATTTTCCAAGGTAAGAGTGTTGTATCTTTGGAGTTTTCAGTTAGAAACATCAAAAAGATTTTGGCTGAGTTAAGCAGAAAGGGGAATTAACTAAGATCTCAGGTAACTCACAGAATCACTGGAGGAGTTTGACACTAGACACTTATGTTAAATCCCTCCAAATCAAGAATCTCGTCCAGTGAGGAAGCAATGTTAACTGATTGGACTTGAAGTCATAAAAAAAAAAAGGCTCTTATTTACTTCTTGAGCTATAAACTCCTGAATCAAATTCTGAGGTAAGTCACCCTGACTAGTACGTTGAGATTTTGTCTTCTACTATAAATAGGGTTGTATAAGCAAAAATCTGTCATTTTCAGCAAAATATACTTATGATGGTGGCTAAGAGCAGAAGATTTAAGACTGAGGCATCACAAGACAGAAGCTGGAGGTAGGTGCAAAAATGATTAACATAGATGTTAAACAAGATATATAGAAAAGTGAAGTACCTCTCCAGGTCACCTGTGGACCAGGGGAGGATATGGAGACTGGGGGCCATTGTAAAAGAATCACCAGTCCTTCCAAACTGACCTCGTCAAACCAGATAGAGAAAAAGTGCTTAGGCGCCAACCCTAGAAATAATTTCCCAGCAGTGAACAACCCCGCAGAGGAGTGACCTCTCCCAAGAGAAGCCGGCAGGCATCAGCGCAGTTTCTGCTCTGGGAGATACAGCAGCCTCCTACCCACCTGGGACTGCAGGGTTTGTCTTCCCCAACTTTTTGCGAAGCAGCAGAGGCCACTCTCCCCAGACTGCCTGCCTGTGACTCTGCCGGCCTCTTTTAGCAAAACTGTCCCTCCAGGGGCAGCTCTTCTGCCTGTGTGTGTCTGTGTCAGCATCCTTTCCTTCCTTCCCTTTTGATAATAAACCTGTGCTTTTGAATGTAACTAAATGTCTCTGCCTCCTGGGGAAACTTTCCACAGCCATTGAAAGGGCAGCTCTGATAAAACTTTTCTCAGCGGTAACCCAAAGACCCCGTTCAATGAACCCAACACCTCTGGAAACCAACATCAGTAAGACAACCTTTATTCCACACCAAAGTACATAAGATAGGGAATTTAACAAATATTCCTTTGACCTTTTACCAAGAGTTTAAATGCTGAACCAGAATGAATGAAGAGCCAAAATAAATGACAAATGTCTATTTGGGGGGAATTAAATTCAATGCAGAAATGCAAGTGATCACTATGTGTACACACATGTGGCTTTGATCTACTGTTTGGCCAAATATCCACATCTTATTTATTCCCAGGCACCAAGACCACAACCACTATTTAAAAAGCCAGATACATTCATTCACTTTGTACCAATTTACAAGTTCTTCCTCACTAATAATTGCATAAAAAGTGACTACAAGGAAGATAAATAACTTCTTTTCTTACCACAAAAAGGTTGAAATAACATCTTTGTTTAGATATTTAGATGTATTTACATATTTAGGTGTAATACATACTTAGATGTATTAACAACTAGCTTCCAAATTAGTAACATGTCCACTTGCCTGGGTCACTTCCACTATGAATCAATTTACCCAAGGTACTAGCTAGATAAATTACCAACGTGTTAAAAAAATGTTACTCCTCAAATGGAAGTCAGAAACCAGCTCTGCCACTCAATCACAACATACTTGTATAAATCCACTGGAATCCTTATAAACACCCATGAAGAGACACTGGAAAACAATAAGATTTCCACAGTGCTGACAGATCTCAAAATCTATGATCGAGTAAATATAATACTAAGGGGCAGGACTGTATGCAGGTACAATCTCAGACCTAAGTATTACTAAGTTGCAGATAGTGAATTGAATGAATAAACAAATAATGAATGCATTCATTTAATGAATGAATTATGAATGAATGAACATTTCTTTTGTTCTTTGTCAAATGAAGTATAACTAAATCAAGGATTAGCAATCCACCGACTGCCCTCTGATTACATGTTACCTTTCCAAATGATTCATAGATCTTCTCCCTTCCCCAAACCAACACTATCATCAAGAACTGCTAAACTAAAATGCTCTAACAATGCCTCCACTTCTACTTACTTTTTAAAAAGTTGCATTGAAATATTTTATATATCATCCTATTCATATATTTAAACTATACATTTCACATAAGTTGTGAAATTATTATCACATCTAATTCTAATTTTAGAATAGTTTTTTATCTTCCCTAAAACTCTCATACCCATCAACATTCTCCAAATACTCCCTACACTGAACCCTAGGCAAACACTAATCTACTTTTAGTCTCAATAAATTTTCCTATTCTGGACATTTAATATAAGGGAAATCATAAAATATGTGCTCTTGGCTCACTTAGCATAATCCCTACAAGGTTTGTCCACGTTGTAACACATTATCAATGTATCATTTCTTTTTATGGTCAAATAATATTCCTATGTATGAATATACCATATTTTATTTTTGATTCATCAGTCAATGAACATCTTGAGTTGTTTCCACTGTTTTTACTATTGCCAATACTATGAGCATTTAAGTACTAGTTTTTTTATGAGTGTATGGATTCATTGCTCTTGAGTATATATCTAGGAGTTGAATAGTTAGGTCTATGGTAACTCTATATTTAATAATTTGAGGAACGTTTAAACTATATTTAAAGGTGGCTTCACCATTTTCCATTCCCATCAGCAACGGATGAAGTTTCCAATTCCTCCATGTCCTCACCAAAACTGTTTCTTGGCTGCTCTTTGATCATAGCTATCCTAGTGAAGCTCTGGTTGTAAATTACATCTTTTTGATAGTTAATGATGGTGAGCATCTTTCCATGTGATTATTGTTAAAAAATAAAAATAAAAGAAACTTCTAGCTTGTTAGATAGGTGCTTGGTAACCATTAATTTTTTTCTTTCTTCAGCACCTTGAATACTTTACCCTACTGCTGTTTGGTCTTCACTGCATCTGATGAGTAGTTATCAATAGATGTTTATCCTACTGATATTTCCTTGTACAAATCGAGTCATTTATTTATGATTGTCTTTAGTGTCTTCTCTGATTTGACTTTCAACATAGTCACTATGATGAAAAGTTACTGGTGTTTTGATAGTAGGCATGGTGTGGTAACATATATCTGAAAAGGTATCAACCTTTTCTGTAGAGTGCATAAACTGTTTCATCAATAAAATAAAATACAATTTTAAAAGAAGATAGTTAAGAAGTACTTTACCTGAAATCATTAATAAACTGAGTGGTATGGTTATCTGATCAACATAAACTTGAGAAGAAAAAAAAATAAGTGAATCATGATGATAAACAATATTCCTGAGGCATAAAGTGCTTTTATACTGATCAAAATCGGTTATCTAAATTCAGTAAATAGTAAGTATGGGGGGCTACACAGAGACCTACTCCATATTATCATGAAATGATCAACTTGGGAAATAATTTTTATTTATTTGAAAGGATCTGTAAGTTCGCGTCGTTTTCCAGTCTTGTGACACACACACACACACACGCAGAAATATTTTTAGTCTATTTCTTTCAAGCTCATATAAACCACTTTTTGACTTTCATTATAATTTAGTGCTTGGGTGATAAAAGAGTTTTCAAGCCAAAATATCGGTTTCTCTAATTATTCTGATTTAAAAGCAGCTGAGAACACACAAATGGCTAATTTTTTACTCTAAAGCCTGAAGACAGGCCCATATTTTTAGCCTTGGAAACCTTCAAATTTAATGTAATCTAAACCAGTGGTGCTACTCAAAATGTGGTCACAGACCAGACCTGGTACATGGACTGTTTGTTACTGATCTGTGAACAAGCGCTTATAAACATTTATAGCGTTTTGACAAAGTAGCTTTATTTGGATCTAATAACAAATTTGGGATTGATTTTTTGGAAATTTTTATGCTTTCATTTTTATACTGATTTTTATTGTACTTTGTAAAATTATCAACCCAAGATGGATTGAAAATAAAACCAGTGCTTCACCCCAGGTAGTTCAGCACTAGACTGTGCCTTGTCCTACCTTCTCGTCTCTTCTCCCATGAAGAATAGCAGTTAAGTAACAAATGTTTTCTCATTTATATTTCACGTAAAATATAATTTCATGTTCTGGGTTAGTTTTGTTTTCCTGTATAACAAAAACCACCCATTTAGCAGTTTCAAACAAAGCCCATTTAGTAGCTCATGGTTCTTTAGGTCAGAAATCTGTCGTGACATGGCTAGGCTCTCTCTTCCGGGTCACAGAACCCCGAAATCAAGATGTTAGCTAGACTGAGTTCTTACTGGGAGGCTCTAGGGAAAGGTCTGTTCCCATAACCTTCTTTTAAATTTTTTTTTTCATTGAAATAACAATGTTTAAGTTTCAGGTGTGAATCATTATAAATCAATGTCTACCCAACACACTAAGTTTCCAGATTCATTTCTAGCATTCATATAATTTAGCTCATTGCAGTGGCAGGATGGAGGTCCCCATTTTCTTGCTGGTAACTTGAGGTCAACTGTGCCAGGTAACATAACCAAAGCATGCAGTAAAATCCATCATATTCCTATTCCCAGGGATTACATAACCCCATATTCCACAGGGAATCAAGAAGCAAGGAATCTTTGAGGCCATCTTAGAATTCTGCCCACCACACACTCTGTTGAACTCCATATCTGAATCTGGCAATTGTTTCCTTTGAATTTTGGCCAATAAAGACTCTTGACTATTAAATAACATTCTATACATAAATCTACCTCTTGTTTGGAGGAGGTCTTTTTCTGTGTAAAATAGTTTAAAATTGTTTAACTTCAATGACCCAAATAATATGCACTAAAAACCTCCTGCTTGCAAAAAAAGAAAAAAAGAAAGAAAGAAAGCAACTGCACCTGTGTACTATATATTATAATGTTTAATTTTAATGTCTCAGATTTCACAGGGAGTGAATACAATAAAATTACTTCTTTAAAAATTCATTTTTGTAAAGCTCAGATATTCTTTAGAAAACATTTCCCATTAAGTGTTATTTCAAAGGAATGCCTGTGGTTTCTGCTAACTTATTATAGATCTAGCCTTTTCAAATGTAAACTAAGAAATGTATGATAAAACATACCAGCTAGAAATATAAACAGATACATTATAGATAACTTAGTAATGTTTTTTTCTCCTGTGAATAATGCTTTTTTCTCCTGTGAATATAATTTATGTCACTGAAAAGTTGGAATCAAAAGCTTATTTTTAGAGATATTTAGAATGGGGGGCTGTTGTGGGCAATAGCAATACTAGCTAATTAAATAAAATACCATTCATGGTCTCTGTTAGCCTTTTAGGGTTCAAGATGAAACAAGATGGAAAAAGTGTACGATCCCTTGATAAGTGTAACTTGCAACAAGTTGGCAAACTGGTAGGAATTAAAAGCCAAAAACAGCAGTTTTGCTGTGTAATTTTTTTTGCAATGACTTTATAGCTCCACATCATAGCTTGCATTACTCATTTGTGGAGTAAAGAGAAAACTGTATTTTTTAAAAACTGATTTTAAATAAATTACTCCACCAAATTGACCAGTTTAAAGAAAATAATCCACAGGTTGATTGTGTTTGAGGTTATATATGAAGAAAAAGAGAACCAAATATTCTTTGACACTGAGAATAACATCACCAAATATAAAGCAATCATGGCAGTCAGTGCAACTTAACCTCTGTTTAGCATTGTGGCTGTATTTATTAAGATGAAAAATTGAAAGTAGCACCTTGTTTCTGAATTTAATTTAATTCAATTAATATTTTCCTTGGTTTTCCATTGATGTTTTTCTGTTGAATTCACCTTACACAGTAAGATCAAAAGGCTTTGAATACTGTATTTCCCAGACCTTAAAAAGAGATGATTTCACAACATCATAACTCTTAAAGTACTTACCTTGGTGAAAGCCAGTATATGGAGACAGAGTAAGAGAGAACCAGCTTTTCATAGGATAAGCAGATTCCTAATTATTGCATGGTGTCTGGATTAGGAGGCTTGCTCCAAGAATTAAAGAATCAGGTCAGTAGTGTGCTTATTGATGCCTTATCCTCAGTATATTTTGACTTTTCATGCATCTGCAGGTGAGTAACCCCAGAAATCTAAATATGTCTTTAACTACTGGGTAAGCCAAGCACTGGCCAAAATCCAAGTTACGTTGCTGCATGTTTTGATAACTTCCCATTCACTCTTTAAAAGGGCAAAGCACCCAATTCCAGCATGTGTGGGTGGAGGTTTCCCCACAACCAGTAAGAAATGCTCTTATTACAGCTTAGCGTCCTACAATTCAACTCAATTCTGAACCTACCTGTCAAATATACTGATACAGGTATACACTCTAGAGTATCAGATCCACAGGTTAAGAGCTCAGTATCACCACATTATCTGCCACTTTAATGCCAATTTCAAGTGTAGGTATTACCTGTGCTTCTGATAAACTGGCTAATACCATAGGTTCCCACTGTCCCCCTCCTTGCATTTAATTTTCCACAGCAGCTCATAGAACGCAGGAAGCCCATTGACTCATTCATTAATTTATTATAATGGATATCAGAAGATACAAATCAACAACAGATGAAGAGATACATAGGGCAACGTGCTGAGCAAAGAGCGTTCATCCTTACAACGTGAGGCATAGCACAGTGGCAAGTGGAAGCATTCTGCTGCTTCCCAGACTTCCAAGCTCTTTGAATTCCCTCCTTGGGTTTTATGGAGTTTTCATTATACAAACATGATTGATAAATTCACTGGTCACTGGTGCTGAGTCAACCTCCAGCCCCTCACCCCAGAAGTCACAGACTGTGATTGAAAGTTCCAATCCTATATTCATAGTTGGCTCACCTGGAAGTCACCCCTACCCTTCATTCCCCCACCCCTCACCCCACCTCTGATGCTTTAGTAATACCATTAACATAAACCCAGTTGCAGTAGAAAAGGGCCTATTAAGAATAACAAGACACTCCTTTCATCTTTATGCCTTGGAAGCAATCTTGGGGACTGAGGACAACAGATGATCAATTTTACAGAAGATACTCCCTTTGCTCTTATAAGGAAATCCCAAGGGTTTGGGAGCTATGAACTAGAAACTGTAGGTAGATAAGATAAAATATTTATGAGAAATAAATGTTGATGAACTGAATGACTAGGTACAGTTTTTAAAAATCATAATGTTGCAGCCCTGTTGATAAAGGAGATGTCCCCTACCCTGAATACAGGCGGTGGCTGAACACACACCCCTTAATTTAATTTTGAATAGCTCAGACGACAGAAGTTTATTAGCCACATACACTCACAGCCTGGGGGAGGACGGTGCTGCCTGCTAGCCTGGCCACACAGGCACTGCATCTGGGAACAGACTAAACAACCAGGGTTGTGGGAGGCAGAGTTCGTAGTATCAAGAGGATGAGGTACCCCCTCTTACCATGGCCCATTTGAATAATTTTTCAGACTGGCAGAGAGGTGCAGCCTGCTAGATGAGGTCTGGATGGAATACAACTGATCTGGCTATGGAGGAACTAGCAGGCTGGGCCTTTTATACTGGGTGGATGCATACCTGCTGAGAGCAAGGGTTCCTCACATGAAGCCTTTGAGGACTTGTTGGTTTCAAAGACATCAAGACAGCACTTGAAATGTTAAACCTGGTAATATAGCTAGAGTGAGGAGACAACTTCATCAATTGAGACCCAAGCAGTCCTATCTGGACAAGGAGCATACCCTAACCTCTAGCCCATGTAAATTTTCTCTTTATATTATCATAATAACCACAATTCTAGAAACTTCTCCTAAAGTTCTTGGAGGAAGGAAATGACCTAACATCTCCCTACCCAGCTGTTTTATCAGGCCCTCTGACAAGTATTGATCATTATTCTCATCGTATTTATTCACATATTCATCTTTCTCACTTTTCCTGCCTGCATAACTGTATTTTGCTGGCCTTTGGACAACACCAGCTACTCCAGGAGGTGACCTGGTGCATATTCAAACTGCTCCCTGTTCACTTCCCTCTTGGCATAGAGACTGTTGTTTCTATGATGGGCTGTTTCTGTTTTTTTCCAGAAAAGCGCTATTGAAGTTTTATTTACATGAAGTGATTCATTTCCACCTTTTTGTCTCCCCCCACCCCGTTAGCTTAGAAATGCCAAAAAACTCAAAGTACCTCATTCTGATGCAGAATCGTCTTTAGAGGTTCTTGGAGTCTGACTCCAAGTTCATGAATATGCCTATCATCTAAGGAACTGACCCCTGACCTTAGCAGACCCTCAGCAAAGCTGCCCTCTCTATACCTGTTGACCTTCACCATGGCAAGATGGGGAGTGTGTGTCAGAACATGAAGGGGGGGGAGGGAGGAGAGGAGTAGAGGGGAGGGGAAGAGAGGGGAGGGGAGGGAAGGAGGAGCGAGGAAAGACTTGCAAGAATAAAGCAGCAGATTCCAGGAAGCAGTGCCATTAATAACATGTGTCACTCTTGATGACATTAGGAGCCAAATTCTAGACTTCACAGCCAGCCACCAGGGGAAGTTTTTGTCGGTACAGTCACTACATAAACTCCCATTTGGTCTTTTTGGTACCCCCTGCCCTGCAGGCATCCTGTAAATTTTCTTGACTTTATTTCACAAGATTTCTGAACCTGCACGTCCTCCCTGTGCAGTAAGTGCCAGCAAGACTGAGGTCACGGCAACACCTACTGCTGGGGGTGGGGGAAGGTGATGGGAAGCAGCTGTTCTGTTCCTGGTTCCTACAAATCACCTGTTGCTGTACAGGGGACAAAAACCATTCCAGGAGAAGTCAGTCTGCTTGCTTTTGTGCTGTCTCATTCATCCAGCCATTCGCTCATTTACTCAAGGCCTATACTGAGTACTGATGTAGGGCAGGTTTTCCTATCACCACTGCTTTTGCCTTGGCAGGACCTGCTAAGAAGAAGAGGAAGAGAGGAAACGTGCTAAAACCATCCCAGCCTCTTACCTAGTTCAAGTACTTGATAACATAGAGCATAACATTTAAAATACCAGAAGGCCTTCAGTAGAAATAATTTTTGGAATAGGTAGCTTTCTTGAGAGCATTATCTTTTAAAAGTTAGCAGTCAGTCAGATGAATTGTGAGTTGGGAAATTAACCTGAAAATATGGGAGTCAATTTTGTCATCTCAGTTTGAGCAGATAATAATATTAAACTTATGGATGTTATCTTTAAGTATCTGCAAGTATTCCTCTGGTTTTCCAAGACTGTCACTGGTTTTCAAGATACTTGGATCAGATTTTCATTTCTAGTAAATTAAAATCCAGTAGCAGATGGGAATGCAAACTAGTACAACCACTATGGAAAACTATTTGGAGGTTCCTCAAACTGCTAAACATGGAGCTTCCCTATGACCCAGCAATCCCACTCCTAGGTATCTACCCAAAAGACACAAAAACACTGATTCAAAAAGATACCTGTACCCCCATGTTTATTGCTGCTTTATTTACAATTGGAAAAACATGGAAGCAGCCCAAATGCCCAAAAGTAGATGACTGGATGAAAAAGATGTGGTACATAATACACAATGGAATATTACTCAGCAACCAAAAAAGAGAAACACATGTCTTTTGCAGCAACTTGGATGGAGCTGGAAAAGATCATGCTTAGGGAGATAAGCCAGAAAGAGAAAGAAAAATACCGGATGGTTTCACTCATAGCAGGAGTATAATGGACCAGGCGAGAAAATAACAAAAATAATGAACAACCATATACCAGAGACATTTTGTGGGGGTGGAGTGGGGAATGGGATCAAAAATGGGGGGGTGGGGAGGGAAGTGCATGGGATTATGGTGATGGCACACGGGTGACTTGGTGATGGGAAACCCATGGGGATTACAATTGAGATGGAAAAAAAAAGTACAAAATGATGTAAAAATAAACTTTTGTAATAAAAAAAAAATCCACTAGCAAACTACTAGATCACAAAAGAAGCTGCAGGGAATTTTTTCCTAAAACTCTCACAATAAAAACGGGCACTAATCACAAACCCATGTTAAGCAAAGTAACAGGGTCCTTGCTGGTTTTAAAGAAAATTGAGCAATATACTTCTGAGGAATACACTTATGAATGTTCATACTTATATGTGCTATAATCATTTAGCCTTCAAAGTCCTCAGTTATTTTTACATGGTAAACTCAGAACTTAAAATTATAATTAGCAAGCTCCTGAAGCATTGGGGGAAAAATGGTCAGAAAGGGAACCTGGGGAATCTAATCATAAAAGACTTGTTTTTAATAATTTTTGTAAACCAAGAAAAAGGAAAACCAACTAGCAAGTTTACTGTTGATGTGATCATGTGTTAAATGCGCTAAATATTCCAGATGGCCCTGAGATCAATGAGAAAAGGCAATATGGTTTCAGCATCTCAGTTTTCAATGGGATGAGGTCATGAAGTTATAAGAATTTAATTTAAATAAAAACACACATGCATACACACAAAGCATTAATCTTTCCAAGCCTGTATAATAATTCCATGTGTTTTTATTTTTCTTAATAAACAAAGAACCTGGTCTCTTCTGTTAAGTAAGGATATGTAAGGTGAGGAACAAGTAGAAAGTTTAGTTTATCATTAGTGTCAGTGTCACAGAGGGTAAAACTGCAGAGAATGTAGAAACCACTTCCCACTACCTAAAGGTTGCCTTTTTCTCTACTGGACAGCCTGAGGGGGGTTAGAAAAATTATTGCTGATTTCCCCAGCTTCCAAATAAGATCTCTGGCTGACTAACACCTGGACATTAGCCTGGGGAGTCTAAGCAGAGAAGCCAGCCAAACTGCTTGGAGTTTCAACCTACAGAACTATGAGATAATAAATGAGTATGGATTGAAGTTGCTACACATGTAGTAATTTAATACAGAGCAATAGAAACTATTAGGTCAAGAGGTGATCGAACTCTGAGTCTCTGCTTCCCAAAAATTACAAATGGATCAACCCGAGTGTTGCCTCAACTTCCCTTGTCTCAAACGCAACATTCCTGGTTACAGTTTAACTTCATTTGGTTTTGTGCTCCCTTTCTTGTACACTGGTCACACAGATTTTAGAGTGCTGCTTTTTAAAGTCCACACCATCACCCTCCACCACCCAGGTTCTGGTATCTCCATCCTGACATCATTCCCACTGACCCTCCTAACAGGAAGGCTCTTGTACTGGACCTCAGACCCTCCTTACTGCTCATGACCTCCTCTCAGTTTCCCCCACAAAGAAAACAGGACCCTTGTAAAGCTTGTGCACAGTCTATTTGACTTTCTCTATCACAGAAGGCTGTCTTCCTGACAGAAAAGGGATGGAAAAGGGAAATATTCCAGAAGAAAAGCAGTCGGCTTGGGGGCTGACCTATCAGCCCTATCTTTATGGAAGATAAAGAGTCTGGGAAATATTATGAATGGTGCGGTCACCTTCAGACTTTGGGATCAAGAGGAGAGTTTGCTTTTAGGGGCAAGATGATTTTATGAAATGTTAGAGGGACAGCCAAGCTGGACATATGCCCCTTGGAACTGCAAGCTCACTGAGGCCAAGGACACTATTCATCTTATTCACCATGATAGCTCGAGAGCCTTTCATAATGCTGGACACATTTCAAGTGCTCCTGAAATATACCTCAAATAAATTATTAGAAATGAGAAAGAGTCATTTAATTATAAGTACTCAGTTGGGTGCTGGAGGTTAACCATCTGGAGTAGGAAAGAGCCCATCATAAGTCACAAATTCATATTTAAAATGAAATATTACAGAAAGTCCAGAAGAGGTGAAACCCTAACAACAATTACCTACTGGGTGGTGTATGGACTGATGATTAACTTTGGGGGCTATGATAATGGTATTGTATTGTAGGTTGTCAAAAGACTGCTTCTGGTTGACATACATGCTAACAGAATTGTAGATGAAATGATACAATGTCTGGGTCTGGATTTAAAAATACCAAAAAAAAAAAAACTGAGGAAAAGAGGTTTGAGAATGATGAAACAGAAAAATTGGTGGTTATTAAAATGGAATTATAGATGCATGTGGGTTCGTTGGACAGTTCTTTTGTGCTTCTTTTAAAATTACCACAATAAAAATGACAAAGGATGAAAAAAAAAAGGAGTGAGGGAAGAAACAAATGAACAGCTGCAACTATGATCAACTAATTTCTACTGGCATTCTTCATTGCGCCTCATATTCTTATTGTAAATTTAACTGTAGGGATTTGCATCTGCGTCTACATCATTTTGAGGTTTTGTTTTTCTATTCATAAATACTTATTACATATGTGACCCTGTGGCACTATGCTTGGTTCTGGGTTGATATAAATAAGAGGTAAACATGCTGTATGGGAAGCCAGTGTAAGATACTATAAGATATCATAAAAACATAATTACTCTTCAATTCAACAGGGGACTGGCTTCACAGAACAGCTATAATAAATATGGGCACAATACTCCCTTGTCCACTTACTAATGTCCTGAAAACAAAGATTCAGATTTTCACCCTATTTGTCACTACTTAGAGCAGAGCCTCAGCTCAATCTGAACTCATCAGAGGAAGGCAGGTTAGAGTAAGAAATAGCCTGATTCAGAGGGGAGCTGGGAGGAGGCAGTGCCCACCCAGTCAGAAAAGGTACCAGTTGGCCCCAAGCAGCCCAACCTAGTCCTGTAACAACAATCCCAACAGAGAAGTTAATCTCCTTAATGGAAAACAGATATGTTTCTTACTTACTTATACCTATTACTGTTCTGGTATTAAACATTTCCTGCCTCCTCAGCGCTCTCCTCAACCAAGCGAAGGTGGAAGTATAAGATCCATGACACCTTCAACTACAGTGGAGGCAATGCAGCAGACAAGATTACCTGGAAAATGCCTTTCTGCTCTATTCATTCCTCCCCCCACACCCCCCCCAAGGTAATACAAGAAGAAAGGAGTTGGACAAGCAACTGAAAATATGTGGTGGAAGGCAGAAATTTAATCTAGTCAGTTCCAGGTAAGCCTTCTCAGTGAGTGGATGGTAGAGGGTGAGTGATATTTGGATCCCCAAATCTGCCTAAGGGTTCTGTGGCCATTTCCTGGGCTTCAGTCCAGGCTGGGAGCACATGGCAGCTGCGGGTCCTGTTCTGAGGATGTTGACCAGGACTTCCTATGCTAGTGTTCTCCAGTTCTCCCCACCCCAGCGCTGAAGATTGCCTACTTTCTGAGAGAAGGGAAAGAACAGTTCTATCATCTGTTCATCTACATTTATTCCATATTTATTGTTTAATCCAGGACTTTGGCATATATATATCAGATTATTTTAAAAACATACGCAATAGCTACTTTACAAATTAAATCATATTAAAAGCCTAAGTAATGCAAAATAGTAGCTCCTGTCTCATCTTTACCTTCCTTCCAAATTACTTTGAAATATTTTAGCTATTTCTTCTACAGTAAGATTACATTGCTTTTCATCTATAGCTTTCTCTAATGAAATGTGTACCTTTAACTCTACCACATGTCCTCTTCTCCTGTGCACCCTCCCACTAATAATGCAATGAAAACACATTAAAATGAATAAAGACATAGCACTAAAACAAAGGATACTGATTTGATCTCCAAGCAACCCATTGTCAGAATTTTAACAAAAGATCCCTCTACTTATAGAGCTGAACTGAAAATTAGAGTTGATAAAATCTGAGAGTAAACATCAAAATAACTATTAAGGAAGAATAGAAAAACTATACAAACTTGTATAGATAAAACTATACAAACTTAAGGGGAAAAGAAGCTGTGGAGTGGTGGTAGGAAAAACATCAAAAATTCATTTTACAGAAAAATTATTACTTCCAAAGTTATTAGAGAACAAAAAGGAAATTCCATAAAAGAAAGAAGAGAGGTTGACATGGATACATAGAATTAACACAATAAGAGATTCCTGGTTTTTTTTTAAAATTTTTTGTTACATTCTATGGTTTAATTCCACTACTTTACTGAGGTATGATTAACAAGTGAAAGTGTAAGTACTAGGTTGTACAACATGATTTTTCTAAGATGAACAGTATAAATATGTTTATGCCTGTTAAATTATCACCACAATCACATTACCTCACATAGTATCATTTTTGCATGTATATGATGAGACTATCTAACATCTATTCTCTTTGACAGTTTCAAGTATATAATTCAGTATTACCGTTGTCACCTTACTATACATTAGATCCTCAGACTGATTCACCTTGAAACTGTAAATTTGTACCTTTGACCAATATCTGTTCATTTACCCTACCCCTACCCACCCCTAACTCCTGGTAGCCAGCCTTCTATTCTCTGCTTCTATTAATTCAACATTTGTAGATTTCATAAAGCATTGAGATCATATAGCATTAGTCTGTGACACATTTATTTGGTTCACTATCAAATTCTCCAGGTTCTGCACCCCCATGTTTATTGCTGCTTTATTCATTATTGGAAAGACATGGAAACAGCGCAAATGCCCAAAAATGGATGACTGGATTAAAAAGATGTGGTACATATACACAATGGAATATTACTCAGCAACCAAAAAAAGAAACATATGTTTTTTTGCAGCAACGTGGATGGAGCTGGTTTCTCTCATAGCAGGAATATAACAGAACAGGCGAGAAAATAATGATAATGATCAACAGCTATATACCAGAGACATTTTGTGGGGGTGGAGTAGGGAATGGGGTCAAAAACCGGGGCGGGGGGGAGGAAAATGCCCTGGACTATGGTGATGGCACATGGGTGATTTGGTGATGGGAAACCCAAGGGAATTGCAACTGAGATGGAAAAATGTACAAAAATATGTAAAAATAAACTATTATAAAAAAATTCTCCAGTTTCATTCATGTTCTCCAAATGGTGAGATTTCCTGCTTTTTCATGTCAAAATAATATACATGTGATACAAATATCACTTTTATCCATTCATCTATCCATGGGCACTAAGGTTGTTTCCATATCTCAAGTTTTAATGAATAATATTTCTATGAACATAGGGGTACAAATCCTGATTTGATTTCTTTGTAGTGATACCCAGAAATAGAGTGGCTAGAGCTTATGGATATATGGAGTTCTAGTTTTAATTTTTTGAGGAAACTCCTTCACGTTTTCCATAATTGTTTCATCAATTTATACTCCATCAAAAATACAC
The DNA here is from genome assembly GCF_000260355.1 of Condylura cristata. Classification (NCBI taxonomy): domain Eukaryota; kingdom Metazoa; phylum Chordata; class Mammalia; order Eulipotyphla; family Talpidae; genus Condylura; species Condylura cristata. The sequence continues at coordinate 29,709,711 of NW_004567110.1, forward strand.
AATGGTTCCCTTTTCTTTAAACCCTTGCCAGCCCTTGTTATCATGTATCTTTTTGATATTAAAAGGCCTATTTTGAAATCTAGGTTCTCTTATAAAATAGCTGTGCAACTTAGGCAGGTCTCTGGACAGCTCTGTAACAGTCTTCTGAAAATGAAATGTCATTGCAGATTCAATGAGATAAAAAAAAAATACCAGAGCCTCCTACTATACAAGCTCAATGAATTTTCACATTGAAAATCCAGAATTCATAACAGCAATTTAAAATTTTTTAATCTCTTGGAGAACATAAAGAAAATTTAGCTGGTAACTTAAAGCTTGATTTCTTAAAATTCCACTTTTCTTCAACCCCATGTAACTTCTTAGAGCCTCCACTGAAAACCCTCTCAGGTCTATAGGTTTGCCAAGTTCTCCCTAAAACTATAGTCTGCATCAGCTTACTTTCTTGGTTCTTCCTTTGTTTGCACCTGAACTATCCAGTCTTGTCTCTCTTAAGAACTTTCCTTGTTCTTTATTTAAAAATCTTAAGAAACAGATCACTAACTAGGGTATCTTCTTACAGAAAAGATGAAAAGAGAAGTTGTATACAAGAGTACAAGACAAGGAAGGAAGAAAATAAAATTGGAAGTATGCTCTAGTAAATTGTATCCCCATCAGACATATAAATGACCTTATTCATAATAAATGCTAAGTATGACTTTCATTCTCAATGATCCTCATATTGTCTTTGGTTTTTGATAAGCCATTCATCAATTAAAAGTATTTAATGCACGAACACAAAATTTAGTAATACTCTTTCCCCAATTTTACCAAATCAGCAATCTGTAAGTAGGTACTGATTCATAAGATGTCTGTTTTCAAGCAAACTTATAATTAAAAAAAAATTCTATTATAATATGAATAATCACCTCTTAAAATCTCTATTCTGTGTTTGATTTTTTTTTTCACTGCATTTTCTTAAAGCAAGGCACACCTGCACTCCTTACCATCCCTGAGGGACGTAAAGTGAAATTAGATTCTACAAAAGACCCCCTTGGTTGCTCCAACATTTTTTAAAGTAAGATTCTTTTTTCCTGACATTTTAGAAGTGTTATTAAAACTCACTGGATTCTTGGGATTTGGAGAGGGAAGAAAAGAAACAACTGAAACCTTGATTTTCCTCCCCTGGATATCATGTTTGTTTTGACATGTGGGTGTGGTGTGCTTTTCTGGCAGTGACTGTGCAAATTCAGCCCTGGGTGTCTACAGGACACAGCGCAGCCATGTCTAGGTTACTTGGACAAGGAGTATTGCTTTTCTGTCTGAAGGTCATTCACAGACAGCTGCTGGGCTCAGGTGTCACGACACCAAATTACTCTTTCATTTGCATGTTAATCTACATACTTATGTGTCTAATAACAAAATATGGGGAGGGGACTACCTAAAAATTTAATGCAATGGTAGAGATGGCTTTGGGGTCATGAGTCAGTAGGAAAGGTACAGGTTGGAAGTTCCTGACCCTTTCAATTAGACACCAATGTCATTTTTTTTTAATGTTCACAGAATGGGGTATAGGCCAGAGGTGTGGTGGGTGAGAAGATTCACCAGAGGCAGAGTGGGGTGCAGAACAGGCAGATCCACTGAAATATACTGCTGAGGGGAGAGGTTTGTGAATCAGGAGAGGTCTGCCACACCTTGTAGGTCAGCTCCCTGGTGGGGAATCGAACTCATGCTGCAGTGGCTTCAGAAAGCTTCATAATGTGGTGCTTTAACCTGTTACACCACCAGGGAGAGCCCCCAATGTCTTTTTTTTTTTTAAGATTTATTTATTTATGCATCCAGAACTGGGGTATGGGGCAGAGGTGCAGGTGTGGTGAGAGAATTCACCAGAGACAGAGAGTGGGGAGCAGAACAGGCAGATAAATGAAGTACACTGCTGAGAGGAACAGCCAGTGGGCCAGGAGAGGTCTGCTTGCCATGTGGGATCACCTACGGGGCTGGGAATTGAACTCATACTGAAGTGGCTTTAGCTTCATAATGCTGTGCTTTTAACCCACTGCGCCACCAGGGAGGGCCCCCAGTTTCTTTTTTTTAATGCCACATTTCTATAGACACCAAATTTTCTAATGGAATGTCAGGATGCCCTCGTTTTTGCCACCTTTTTCATTCTGCCTCATACTTCAGTGGTAGAGCTTCTAAGATCTCTTTGGAAGTTTGAGGCTGCAATCTCTCTCATATGAGTAATTTATGTTTTTCTGTTACAGAATTTCCTTGTTGAGAAGTTTTAAATATTTTCTTTTCCTCGGTCATTATTATCTTCCAATCATGGACTGCTCGGCATCTGCCATATACAATGAACTACCTGGGGTTTGTGCTGTTGACAAGTTATTTCATACATCCCTGTCTTTGCACATGCTGCCCCTCTACTGAGAATTCCTTTCTTCTTTTCATTTAACTATTGCCTACCTGAGCCTCAATTCTCAACTCTAGTGTCACCTCATCCCAGAAGTTCTCCTTGACTCTCCAGGGTTTCCATAACAGCTGTACATATCTCTATCATTTTTAAAACCAGTATTTGCTGACAACAGTCAGTCCTTGCCTGCCTACACACTGAGGCCTTTACAAATTGAACAAACTTATGTGACAAAAACTCACTTAGAATCATTTCACCAACAAGAAAAAAGAGTCTAGAAACATTAAGTAACTTGTCTCACACCATGCAATAATATCCAAATTCTAGTGCAGGTCTCTTTCTCTACAAAGTGTTCTCTTCAGCACTGTATTTTTTTATATAATTGTTTGCTGATAAGCTTTAATCACGGCTATAGTTCCTGTATCTTCCATTAATTTGAAAGTTCCTTAGGGTCAGAGCCAAAATTCTATTTGTACTTATAACTTCAATATATACTAGGAAAGTGCCTGGCTTAGATCAAGAGCTCAACAAAAAACTGTTGAATAAAAGAGAGTAGATGTCTCTATGTCCTCACTTTCTGCTTTCAGCTTATTGGAGTGCCTCTTTTCTCAGGGGAACTGGAAGAACCCCATTTCACCAGGTTAGACCCTACCATATGCAAGTGAGGATAAGCAGAAGGAACCTGAGGCAACTGGTCTATTGGCAGTTCCTAGTAGAGCGAGCAGGAAAAACAATGTCTAAGTGCCCAGGGATGCCAAGCTCCAGGGATAAATTAGTTTGTGCAGCTGGGAGTTGGTGGCAGCCAGCCCACCAATTTCACACAGGAAGCAATCATCAATAGAGCGGCACAGGCTAAGGGCAGGAAAAAGATATCCTGTGAAAACAAGAACTGACTAGGGGAACCATGGGTAAGTCCAAAGAAAGGACACTAAGATGGGGGTCGGGGGGAAGGCATGAAACATAGTGTCTGCTTAATTACTGATGCTCCAGGACTATAGACTCTACCCAGGCACTTCCACCCAGTAATCCACATCACCTACAGCCCTGACGTGGTAACTGCTCCCAGCGAAATAGGATCTGATTAGAGAAATTTTACCAAGAAGAGAAAGATCTGTAATAATGAAAATGATATGGATGGAGATGCCTCAAGGCAGCTTTGGATCCAAAGCACACTTCATGACTGAAAGAGCATGATCATGTGACATAATTAAACAGAGTTAATGTTATAGAGTAGGCATTTGTGTGACAAAAATGAGTGTGAGTGAGATCTATGATGAGGAGATGGGAGAGAGAATATTTTCCAAGAACTCTGAATGTAAAAGTAAAGTGGGGCTATGTGTCACATGCATGACTAGAGAAGCTACATGCAGCTAACTCACTGGGAACAGGTTAGTTAGTGGTGAGGCAGAATGGAAAGATGACAGCAAAAAAGTTTCAGATGAGATAAGAAAACAGATGAATATGCTTTTTTGAGTTTCTGTACTGAAATATATATATCTATATAAAATGTAGCAAGAAAAGAGTCAGGGGAAAATTAGAAGTTATTCCTGCTTTGAATACCAAAACCCTGGCTTCAAAAGACTCCATTTTAATCAGAGAACAGGTTAAGGAGGCAGGAGAGTTTTAGGAAAATGAATGAAAGGGGGAAAGTGAAAATAATAAGCACAGTGATCCACAGTAAAAAAATGAAGTTCCAAGTCCCTCCGTGACACTGAACCTGACACAGCAAAGGGCAAAAAAGGAGGCACTCGAAGTGGGTCGGAAAAGATTAAATAAGACATGAATGTTACAACCATGAAAAAATGCACTTTAAAGTAAGAACATGGGATTAAATCATGTATCAATAAAGAATCCCAGATATAGTTCACTGGGAGAAAAGAAGACTCAGTTTTAAAGAATGGTTATAAAGGCATTGTTTTTAGGAGCTGCTTCATAAAATCAGCACAGCAACGCAGATGCATAGATAGGGGTTAGTACATTTAATGAAAGTTTGTAGCTATGTTGCCTCTGGTAAAACACATATAGTTGTGGCTTTAAATTTTAAAAAGAAAAAAACAATAGTACATAATCTATTGTTCCAAAAGAATTGGGAAAGGGAAAATTAAGGAAGAAGACACATCCTTTGACTAGTGATTCTCCACCTAATGACCTAATGTCAGAATTCAATGGGAGCTTTTTTAACCATGTAAGTATGGAGACTGAAGATACTCTGAATCCATTTGCTGGAGATACAATTCCAGCAACCGTATTTTTGAAAGATTTGTCAGGGCAATCAGCATGTATCAGGGTTCAAATCATTGAGCATCCTCAAGAATCATTTGATAGTAAGAAGGAATTGTACCTAACTTGGAAATATGAAAAATGATGGTTTGAAATTAAAATTTGGTATCAATCTGTAAGAAAAATCTAACTGAAAAGTACCAATTTATATAAACCTAGTTACCAAATAAATGGAATATCTAAAAGAGAATGAAACTAATCCACAGCATATTTATGGATGTGTAAGAACAAAGGTGAAATTAAAAGTTCTAAAATATCTGAAATTAAAAAAAAACTAAGAAATATGGCAGGAATATATATGGACCCAGCAAATCCTGTAAGAATATGAAGATATTTAAAATAAGGTGAGATGAATAAGCAAGATGCAGAGAGACCATATCCTTACAGAAAGGATTTGTCTTTGTTACCCCCAAGACCTAGAGTAGGACCTAGCATGAAATCAGAATCCATAAATATTTACTGAATAAAGGAAATCTGCATCAGAGTAAGCAAAGATGGGTTATCAGGGAGGGTGATGAGCAAAGTGAAAGTGAAAAGCAGTGACCTAGGAGTCACCATGTGTTACCATGTGACTAGACAAATCAATACATCCTTACGTCTCATTGTTGGACTAGATGAACTCAAAGCTCACTGAGTTCTAAGATCTTAAAGATGTATCACACTTCAAGAAAAACAAACTCTCAAGTGGAAAGAAATCAAAGCCTTAAGAAACAAAGTTAATCATGCCAGATGCATTGAATGAAATTCAAAGGTAGATAAACTCAAGGCAAGGAAAAGAAAGCCAACAAACCATCAATAGGAGGTAATAAAAGGGTTTATAGTTACATTATGATATAAGTTCCCTGAGAGCAGGAACTCTGTCATGTACCCATAATCCCTGCAGATGCCCAGAATAATGCCTGTCTCGTGGAGGGTGCTGACATGGATGGTAAGATAGATAACGCCAGAATTTTTATAGAGATCCAAACTGGACCCTAGTCTAGAAAGTATGGTAGAGGAGATGGCTAAAAGAAAAGATGAGCAAAAAATACGAAGCATCCACATCATCAACATCTCATATCTACATGACTGATATCTTTAAAAGGGATTTCCATCAGCTTACTTGGTCCTCAGCAGGCAGCCAAGTACACTGGTTCTCACGTGAATCACTGGCTTGAAGCTAAGTGTGGTGACATGACTTTACTCAGATACTGAAAGGACTTTAAGACAGTATAATATCTGCCAAGTATGACTACTTCCTCTTGAGCCAAAAGTAGTGCTTTTCCATGGGAAAAGGCCAAGAAGCCTTGATCATGAATCCCTGTTTGTATTGCAGGACCATTCCTGAGGGAACACCTCAGTAGTGGTCCAAAACCTCCTCAAATAGTTCAACTGGCTCCAAAGGTTAGCCCAAATTTTCTTTCACCAAATAAACCTGGTCCTTCCTTTTTAACTTACAACTTTCAAATAAGAAGTCCACACTTCACTCTCTTAAGTTCAAAGACTCTGTGGATATAATTGAGCTACTTTGTCTCCCTTCATCACCTGAAAATCAAGGGCTTGAATAAAAGAATGAGACAAACCAAAACGGAAGTCCACATGCATTGTAGGATGAGGTTGACCAGTAAGATGATCTAAATTTCTAGAAATCAGTATGGGACTCCTTTCATCCAGCAGCCAACTCACGTGCACTGACACCTGCAGTGGGCACAGTCTTAAAGCTGCAGGCTAAATAGATTAGTAAGTCATGGAGTCTCCTTAGAGGGTTATGGTCTCCCTAGTGGAAGAGATGGGCCCATATATAAGCTGGAAGGGGGAAAAAAGTGATACTTGTAAATATCTTCTGGAGGTTAGGTTCTGTGCCATATGCATTATCTATTTTCCTTTATTTGATTTCAGTTTCTTTTATCGATAAGCAAATTGAGGTTCAAAGAGGGAATTCACTTAATCAAAGTCTCAAAGCTGTGTGTAGGATAGTAGGATAGACACCCAAGAGTTCTCTTCCTTAAGATTCATTGTCTCGCCTGTCTACTGTACTAAAATGTAGTCTTAAAAAAATGACAGTACCCACATGGTGCAGGGGACCTCTCCTGACCCACCTGCTGCTCCCCTCAGCAGTGTACTTCATCAGTCAGCCTGTTCTGCTCCCCACTCTTCTCTGGTGAATCCTCTCACTGCCCCTGCACCTCTGGCCTATACCCCAGTTCTGTATGAATTTATAAATAAATCTTTAAAAAAAAATTCATTCACAACATTTGGAACATAACTATTGTCCCCAGCATCCCCAAGGGCACACCGACCATCAAAAAGGATGATGGGAACGCAAGGGCACACTGAAACTCACTCAGAGAGGAACGGGGTCAGGGGAGGCATCACCGAGGATGTGACATTTGAGCTGGGCCATGTTAAACAGCTGGAGTCAGTCCTGTTGGCTTACTAATGTGTTGATTTTTTGACTACACCTCTTGGGCAGTTACCAGAGCCACAAAGTGAAGGAAGCAATAATTCTTCTCTGGCCACCAAAACTGCTGAAATGGAGTCACCTGCTATTTCTACACCCACTGGTTTCACACAGTTTCTCAAAAAGGCTGCAGTCAGAGGATGTTAGCTTAGGGAGTAGCAGGTGTGCGAATAGAGAGGTGTGTGGGTCATGTCTGATGGGAGAGAGGTGTTGTGGCACTTTGGGGTTCTCTTGTTTGCTTGCTTGGACTAGAGGTACCCAAATTATTAGATAAATAGAAGGAATCAACACCAAGGAGGATCTGCAAAAGTATATGGAGCAACTTTTGTCTGAGTTGCTTTAAAAAGATCTCAAGCATGAATTTTAAAAAAGAGAAGCAGAGTTTCTGTTTACCTATTGATGATAAATCAACAGGGTTGCATGGCAGCCAAATGGATCTTTGAATGTGCTGCTTCATTTTTCCCATTAAGTCCAAGGAGAGTCCCAGAAATGGAAAAAAAAAAAGGCATTAAACTTAAGTGAAATAAAATTTGGAAAAAAATGTGTGTGATCTGCTGAACAAAAGACACTGGGTTGGATACTAACAGAAAGTACCTTAGAGTAAATTATGGAAAGTTTAGTGACTATGTATTCTGAAAATGAAGGAAAATAATGGAATGCCCACATAAAGCAGAGTCACTACATGGGGAAGTGGGAAAGGGAAAAAAACGAAAAGGTTTTTAAAGCAACATAATTCTCTAAAAGAGACAACTCAGGCACACAAAGGCAGCAGCTGAATAATTGAAAGCCCAGTGCATGAAGCTGAGCTCGGCATCCTGTTTCCAACTTTGTCTCTTATTAATGATGGCCCCCACTGTGACCAGCAATCTTCCTAAAATGCAGGTTTGTTAATCTCTCTCCTCCATGTAAACGCCTTCCACCACCTAGTCTTGGGAAAGACCAAATTCACTGGCAGCCAGAATGGGCCCCTCTTACCACCCAGCTCCCTTGCCCCATTCCCAGCTGACACTACATTCTCCAGTCATGCCAGCCAGTGTGAAGAACCATCCACCCTACCTCGAAAACACTGAGCATGCTTCTCCACCTGGATGCCATACTCCTCCACCACCTTCCCTCTTCTCCTAATTCTCAGTCCTTCATCTTTTCAGCTATCATTTACTGGGCTTGGCTTGAAGAGAAAGCAGTGATGGAAATGAATATTGTTCCTGGTCTCATGGGCTTCTGTGCTGGTATTATCACTTGGTTATTATCACCTCCTTCATGGAATGAGAGTTCCATGCATGACCCTTCTATTCCCAAGCACCATGAATGAATAATTGAGGTATTCATTGTTAATTAGTTAATTTAACAGTTAAAAAGTTTAATGAATAACTAATTATTATTGAATTAATACTCCATACATCACACCAAAAAACACCACTTCCAATGGCACCGTTTTCCTAGCAGCTTTTACTGGCCATCTACTTCTAGTATCATGCTAGGCTGGTATCGAAAGGCAGTTAAGATGGTCTCTAGCTAAATCTCTTTCAGGATTTGGCAGTCCAGAAAGAGAAACACAGACATATATTTTACTAGAATCTTAAAACATAAAAATATATAACATCACAGTGTCCAGGGTTTTTCAAATGCTTTGCATCAACAAATCTTGTAATACAAGAATCCTAAGATAAAGGATTTTCTATTTGTCATGCTATTTTACTGAAAACAGTCTGACATAAAAGTAACTTGTGGGTCCTCCCTGGTGGTGCAGCGGGTTAAAGCACAGCACTACGAAGCTAAAGCCACTTCAGCATGAGCTCCATCCTGAGCCCTGGAGGTGACCCGCATGGTGTGGCAGACCTCTCCTGACCAGCCCACTGCTCCCCTTAGCAGTGTACTTCATTAATTGGCCTGTTCTGCTCCCCACTCTGTCTCTGGTGAATCCTCTCACTGCC
>NW_004567110.1:29720436-29721979 GCF_000260355.1 Condylura cristata
TATATATATATATATATTACACACGCACATGTGTTTATATATAATATCTGTGTCACTGAGACTGACTTCTAATTTCCCTTTTCATACTTGATGAATTTGCTTCTAAAATTATTTGACCTTAGTGATCTTTTTCTGAGAGGATTTTAAGCCACAAATTCAAGTTATTTCATGATGTTGAAACTATTCAGATTTTCTCTTTCCTCTTTCATTTTTATAGATATGTTATATTTTAAAGGAAGATATATTTCATGCAATCCTTTTATTTATTGAAAGAAGTTATGTATAATATTCTGTTATCTATTTAACTTCTTTTACATCTGAAGTTATATCTCCTTTTTTTTTTTCAATACCTGACATAGTTATTTTTGGTTCCTTCCACCTCATATTTTAAATCAATCTTGTCAACCATTGAACAATTTTGTCACTTCATAAAAACCCAATTTTACTGAAGCTCCTTTGTTTTCTGTTTCATTAATTTCTCCTTTATCTTGAATACAACTTTAACTTTATTCTATCACTATTTTTAATTTATTCTTATGAATTATAGTGTTAATTAGTCTTCAGTCACTTTCTAATGTAAATACTGAAGTACTGTTTTATAAGCATTCCAAGAATTTCATGTGTAATATTTCAATGTTCATTCAATTGTATTTTTAAATTTTATTTTGATTGTGGAGTTGGCTTCCCAGGCAGGTATTTGCTCTGATTCCCCACATTACATTTCCTGCGCTTGTGAGGACCATTAAAACCTAATCTTTGGATCACCTGAAACTCACAGGTGTCCCAAAAGCAGTCACAGACAGTACCCCAGGGATTTATGCTTTTCTTCATGTGTGAGTGTTGGAGATTTCCTTTCTTGACTGGCAGCTCAGCCATGCATTAAAAAGCTTTTCAAACATTTCATAGTATCTTTCATTATTGTATAGTGTAAGGATTTTCAGAGTATCAAGCTGGAATTACTGCTAGAAATGGAAATTTTAACTTTTTAATCTGTAAAAATGGAGAGTAATAAAATATTCATGGAGAGAGACTATTCCTGAAAATTTTATCAGCTTCCAAAGATATTCACTTGTTAATTTTAGCATGTAAAAAAGTTCTTCTATAGGATAAAAACTTTACATAGGTCAAAGAAATGTTCCCTTCCAGTTCTTTTATTCAATAACAGTTTTATGTAGTTAAAATAATAACATATGTAATTTTATACATATATTTTTTCTTTGCAGAAACAGTCTCACCAAAAAAGTGCTCATATGTTCCTTATTTACAAGAAATTTAGCATAATATTTTGTCATTATTTTTGGACATTTTAATAACTAATACTATATTACACATTTTGGTGAATAGAACAGTTTTCTGATTTTTGTAATTTCCCTTAGAATGGAAAAATATAAATGGAACTGCTGATTCTGAAGATTAAAGCTCTTAAGATTCTTATTACCTGGCCCTCCCTGGTGGCGCAGCGGGTTAAAGCACTGCACCAAGAAGCTTAAGCCACTTCCGCATGAGTTCGATCCCCACCTGCCCCGGAGGAGATCCACATGGC
>NW_004567110.1:29723009-29757528 GCF_000260355.1 Condylura cristata
AGACTCCTGAAAACTTAAAGGTATGATCAGGATAGAAATGGAAAATCTGTTTTTACAGAAGTGTGTATACACACACAACCAGTCAAAAGTTATGGCTCAATAAAGGAGAGTGAGGAGTCTTTTGTATAAAGTGTCTTGGGGAAACTTAAGAACTCAGGAACACAATCAACGGCTTATAAAGTCTGCATTAAAGAAACTTAGCTACCAATCATGTGAAATAATTGCTAAGAAGCAAACCAAAATATTCAGAAAATAAATTCATAGCGCAAAAGTGATTTTCCCCATGGCTGCAGTTTAATCAGCTAGTAACACCCAAGAACAGCATGGCTAAGCTAGTTCTTTCATTCAATGCCATATTCAAGTGATGTTGTTTCACAGCTTTAATAGTCCTGTCAACATTCATCAGGAAATCAGTGCAGTCCTCCAGAATCCTGCCATAAAATAGAGTGTTTTTTTTTTAATTAGCGCTATGCAACCTTCAGCACACCCCAGTTCTACACTGAATTGATGTGTCTCATTCTCTTCTTAAGCACAGCAAGATTCAGATGAATTTAAGGGAAGCAGAAAGGGTCCATGTGAGCTCAGCTGAGCGAATGTATTTTCCTAGGTTTTGCAGTTAATTTTTAACTCTTGATACCACAGTCTCACCAATATGAGAGTTGTTAGATAACCTGTAAGCTAGACACAAGTTTTGTAAAACCTAGAAATGCAGGTACAAATTTAAGGCTCTGGTTATTACAATGTTGCTGTATGTTTATTCTTGAATAGAGAATGATATACAGAAAGAAACTGGGAGCCTGATTAAATTAACAGTTGTGTTTTTCATTTCAAATGCTGTTTTCTACCAAAAGTTTTGGAAGATATAATGTGTTTTCTCTGATTAATACCCCTAGTTGCTTAATGGGTCTGTGTTCTCACTGAAAATCTGTAGCTGTGCTTACTGAAGAAGAGGAGAGGATTCAAGAGATAGATAGCCACTTGCTACTTTTCCTGAAAATCTGCAGAGAGCAGACAGTAAGATCTTTTGCTATTGAAATCACACAGATAGAGTGAATGCACAGGCTTTCATTGCCTGTGAGTTAAATGGGGAAAGTTTGTTCTTTTCATTAGTGCAATTCTCTATTCAGGAGTTATATTACTGACCATAAATCTAACTTTTTCTCTAAAAATAAATAGCAAGAAGAACAAAAATGCCCACTTTGAATTTCTACCTACTACTGATCGTTTCGCCATTAGCTTCTCAAAGATCAAACAATACAAGCTGAATAGGACTTGGTGATTTTTTTAAACTACATTTACTATAAATCAATTATTTTGAATTTGACCTCATGCAATTTTCTTCAGATAAGCATGTATAGCGCCAAGTAGCAAAGATACAAAAATGAAATTCTCTCATGTATTCTATTAGGGTATGTTTGTTTGTGTGTGTGTATGTATTCATGTCAATCACGAAATAAAAACTCTATTTCATTTTTTAATCATTCAAATTTTTTTATAAAATGTTGCTTTGCCAAAATTCATACACAAACTATGACCTCATTCTATAATCTTCCTTGGCAAAATTTCTGGAGCAAATTAATAAAGTGAAATCTTTCATAGGAAATGCCCTTCCAAATAAACATAATTTCCTCCACTGAGATGGAGGAAGTTAGAATGGCATGTTACCACTCCAGCTTTACAATGTAGAAATTAATGCTTATTTGCCAAAATATTTTTGTTGACAATAGGAGGCTTTGATCAGAAATTCATTGGTGTTTGAAATAATTAATTTCCTGTTGCATTCCCAATATTCAGGTACAAATAGATCTGAATATTTTTAATAAATATGTTGAAAAGAGAAGTGCAAATTGTGGGTCATATTTTTATTCCATGTAGTAACCTAAGAATACTACATTTTTACAAATTAGATTTGAGGCCAAAGTGGAATAAAACAGGTAATGAAATTAAACTTGTTAAAAAATTTTTGTAATTGTTGTAATGGGAAGTGACATCTCATAAACTTGTCTACAAAGAAAATTCTTCCTTCCTGTAGTAGAGTCAGTATGTGCAGAAAAACGGCACGAAGGCCAAATTAAGGGTTGATCTGCCTTCCTGAGAAGAAATAGCAGGGCACTTTGGGGAGAGCTAGCCTCATAAATGAACCTGGGAGGTAGACATAAGCTGTATGTTCTGAATATTCTAGTAATGCTGTCCTGCTCAAAGAGTCTCTCCAAGATCTGTTACTGATACCTGAAACTCCAATAAACCAGAAGTTTATTCTCCTCTTTTCACATTTTGTCCCATATTAAGGGTAAATTTCAAAGAGAGGATTACATGTGAAGCTTGTCAGTAAGTTCTATCTTTATGGCGATGAGGTTTTTTTTTTTTTTTAATAATATAATAGTTTATTTTTACATCATTTTGTGCATCCTTCCTTCTCATTTGTAATCCCCATGGGCTTCCCACCATCAATTCACCTGTGTGCCATCTTATGGTGATGAGTTTTAATTGGAAAAGGTGAAAAGATTTTAAAAGGTGGGAGGGAAAATGTTAGTGAAGGGAGAAGCCACTGAAAGATGCAAGGAGGTAGCAGCTGCTCCACTGCCCACCCGTGACTATGCAGGTGTTTCTTTCCACCCACTCTCTCCCTCTGCAGGGCAACAGCCTCCTTGCCTGCCTGTGACCTTGCTGGGACTTCTCTGCACTGACCTCTCTCAGTTGAGGCTACTCTCGTAAGGCTGCCTGCCTCGGCCATGCAGACCTCTCTCTGCAAACCTGTCCCTTTTGGGGCAGCTCTTTCTGCCCACTTGCACTATCCAGGTGTCTTTTCCTGTCCTGTCCCTTCTAAAAAATTCTCTTTAAGTAAAAAAAAAAAAAAGATGCAAGAAAGTAATGGGGAATGTGGGGGTGGGGCATAGGAGGAGAAGGGAAGGCAGTAAGACAGGGAAGCTATTGTTGTGAAGGTAGTGGAAAGTATCACGATATCTACTTAAGTGGTGTTTTAATCATTGTAAAGGATACCTGTCTGGGAAGAAACATTGATGGCTAGAACCAGACTCTGCTGCTAAGAGCTAGGCAAATATATGGACAAAAGCACACGTCTTCTCAAATGGAAAATAAAGTATAAAAGCACTATGAAAACAAACCTTTTTTTTTTAATTTGAAAATAACAATCCCGAAAGAATTATTACATATGGATACCTCTAACATTTCTTTGAGTTTCTACAGCATGGTTGAAAGATAGAAAACCCAACAGTAACTCTGTAAGAGAAGGAAGCAAGGGAGGAGAGATAAATAGGTATAGCTCGAAGTGTGATCCATGAAATATTTGGATGGTTGCTAAAATGACTGTATGAGTAAGAAGGTCTTTGGCTAAGGAAGTTTGAGAAAAGCTCTATACTGAAGGTCTTTCATGGAGATAACATTGGACCATTCCACAAGCTTAGAAATACATCTAGTTGTGTTAAGTCACTGAGATCTCAGTGTCTTTTTCTATTATGTTAGTAAATCATTGTTATTGATTGTTACTTTGTGATGATCTCTTAATGGAAATTGAAAATAATGCAAAATTTTAAAAATTATAACATTATCATCACACTGGTCCCTCTCCTAGTTCTAGACATGATTCTCAGTATCTCCTCTTTTACTTCAGAGCCTCGGAAAACGTGCCTTGGTTATTTGAAATCACCTAATTTAGTTCTGTGTTGAAATTTCCACATTTTATGAACTCACCGTATGAGTAAGCTTATAGTTTAAAATCCTAGTACTGTAACTAATGAATAAAATTTTTGCATTTTAAATGAATGAAAGTATGTCAATTAAAAGAAAGCATTTACTACCTATACAAGTCCAATTTTTTCTAATGATTTGACCACAGATTGTTTTTATTTTATTTTTCTTAAGTCCTTCTTTTTTTCTTTTAAACATCTTTTTTTTTTTTTTTTTTTTTTTTACAATATAGGATTCTCCCCTCAGGTTTATTTTTAATTTAACAACTATTAACTAATAGGACTAGTTTCCTAATTTGGGGATTATGTGTTTCTTTGAGGAAAGAATAAGATACAAGGTGTTTCCAGGACTATAAGGAGGCTTCAGGACTAGGAATTTTAACTACAAACTCACTCACAGGGTGAGTTCATAAAATGTGGAAATTTCAACACAGAATTAAGCAGGTAATTTCAAATAACCAACGCATGTTCTCCAAGGCTCTGAAGTAAAAGAAAGAAAAATACTGAGAAGCCAAGGAAGGAACCAGTGTGATGACAAGGTTATAATTCTTTTATTTTGCATTATTTTCAATTTCCATCAAGAGATCATCATTCAGTAACAATCATTACCAACAATGACCTTGTTCAACTACTTTAATAATAGGTATTTTGATCTTGGATGGATCAATCTATCAGAAAGACCAATTCAAACTGGCTTAAAGAACAAAGAGTACTTGGCCCTCCCTGGTGGCGCAGTGGGTTAAAGCACTGCACTGGGAAGCTGAAACCACTTCCACATGAGTTCGATTCCCACCTGCCCCCCGGAGGAGACCACATGGCGTGGCAGACCTCTCCTTGGCCCCCCCACTGCTCCCCTCAGCAGTGTACTTCGTCGATCTGCCTGTTCTGCTCCCCACTCTGTCTCTGGTGAAGTCTTTCACCACCCCTGAGGCTCTGGCCTGTACCCCAGTTCTGTATGCACAAATAAATAAATCTTTAAAAAAAAAAAAAAAAGAACAAAGGGTACTTATTGGTCTCAGAGGTAGGGCAAGTCTTAGGCTGGCTTGACCCAAAAGTCCCATGAGGCCCTTAACATTGGCTTCTTTTGGTCTCCCTGTACCTGTTGTAGGATGAACAGCAACTTCAATCATTTTCCCTATGGCAACAAGACCTGCCCCACAGTAAGGTTGGCCTTCGTACATTCCAGGAGATCTTATTTTTCAGAAAAACCTCTACTCTCATTTTGCTGCTCTAACCTGAGTCAACACTTTCTTCTACCTACACAAATTCCTGTGTTTGGAAAATATCATGTACTAGTTGACTTCTGTCTGGGTCACCTAGACCGGTCAAGAATTAGGTTATACAAGTCAGCTCTCTAGTTTATTGTTGGTAGGTTAAGCCCTTCCCCATGCCATGGGGATAGGTAGAATCACTGACGGAAGGACAACTTCATTATCAACTTTGGAATAGATTTTATAACATTGAGTTAACAGTACTGAAATACATTAATTCATCGTTCCTCACAACAATCCTATGAATTAGTCACTATTATTAATCTCATTTTTAGAAAAAAGGAAAATGAAACACTAATAGGTTATATTACTTGCTCCAAATCATCAAGGCTAGCAGACTAACAGAAGAAGGCTTTGATGAGGCTGTCAAGATCCAGGATTTATACTCTTTGCCACAATATTAAACTTTTTGTAGAACTTTCACGAATTATAAAGTATATACATGTACACAATGACACATAAATCTATACATTATACAAACACATATACATACAAATACACTTTTACAACATAGTATACACTGACGTGCACACACCCATAAATCAGATGATATCCACATAATCATATTATGATTATAACAAAGGTGCCATCTGGTGTTAGAACCCTCTAATTGCAAAAAAAGCACCTACGTGAAAATGAAGACTTTCAAACAGTACAAACTTGCAAGTAGTCCAAACTCCTCAATCAGAAAAAAGGGAACAAAGGTGTGATGAAGGACAGATTTTAACCTACAGTGGTAAACTTAATGTAGTATACATATATAATGAACCTCAACAACAATGAGCACCTGAAATTCCTATTATGTTGTAACACAATGTCACTTAGATTATATATATATATGTATATATATATATATATATATATATATATATATATAATACAATCCTAAATTCAGTTTTGTCTAACTCTTTGAGACATCCTTATCTGACTGAAAATTTATTTAACTGATTTCACAATGTTGCTTCTAGCTGGTTCTACACATTTATTCTCTCTCTGCAAAATCTGCTCCTGTAGGGGACCTGCAAAATATGCTCCTGAGGGGGACTACTTCATTCTCATGTCAAGAGCAGGTATACATGGAGAATTTCTTTGCAGGACAAATGAGTCGTCCTACACTACTGTTAAATAGCAAATCACCCTGACCTTGTTCAGTTTAGCCCTGTGTACTCACCGGCCTATCCCAAGTTGCTGGCCATGAAGGAAACATGACACTTCTCTTTCTCTTCCAATTCATGTCCCCTCTCTTCCAAGAATAATGTTACAAATCATGCCCAAGACATAGGGGTATATTGTGACAGACTATTTAACTTCTCCAACTACTTTGTTAAACTTGGGCATTGAAATCATTCTGCCATAAAGGGGGGTGGGGGCAGGTGGGAGGAGGTTCTTTAGGATAGTATTTTAGAGAGAAACTCTATCTAAAGGAAGTTTGCACTTCCTTATCAGGAAAATTCATGCTAGACTTTTTTAGCCATTTTCATAATTAATCTTGAATTGAGGAAAGGTCACCAAGAACAACATTCTCCAATCCAGTCCTCTTTCTTACCAGCCCCTTGAATCCACTGTAATTCACTCAATCAGAGTGTCTGTAATTAATGATTTAATAAACTTGCTGGTAAGTTAGAATATCAACTTGTTCACTCTCACTACTTTTCTTAAAAGTGTTGTATAAATCTAGGGTGATTGTCTTAGTCTCAAATGAGCACCTTCTTAAAAATAAATAAATAAGTTACGCCTGCCCCACATTACTCCCATCCAGTCTCACACACTCACTCACTCTCACCAGACTCCAACATCATAGGCTTTAACCTCTGGACTGGTGAACACAGCTTTTCATAATACATAAGGTACTAATGGAGTGGTATTATTTCACTGTAGTTATGTAACTGGGTGGTCCCTAGGAGAAGGGTAGTTCCAGGTTCCCTGCCCCACCCAGAAGGAGGGTGGAACTGAGCAGAGAAAAAGGAGAGAGAATGAGGGCAGATGGAGAAGGAGACCTAAGGAAGCCACATGGAGCAGCAAACATGTGATGAAGAAACCGGGCTTGTTTCCTGACCCTGGACTGATTAAGGCAGATGTGGGTGAGATACCTGTAGGGAGGTGACTATGGCAGTGTTTATATTGATTTTGATTTTGCTCTTTTCCTCCCAGATTTGTCTGGCCATTTCTGACCCTTTTCCATGGGTCCTATCCAGAAGGTGCTTTAGTCTTGTGGCAGGCTTTCAGGCCTTGCTTTGGGCCAATCCCTTTTGGGTTGACTTTTGCCCACGAGGGGATGGGTAACTTCAGGTGTTTGATTAGAAGTTATATTCTTTGTTTTCCATATTGTATATTCACTGTATTAAAGTCACTTTTCATTAAAGCTTTATATGTTTTGTCTTGTTGCGGCGGATGGCAGAACCCACTTAGAGCAGGCAGGTTTTGGGGCTTCAAGTGTGCCTCTCTCTGAATTGAGGTGCCCTATAACAGTTATGCTAGCTGGGAGTTTTTGGCAACACAGAACATTATTCTAGTTCAGATTCAAGTAATAAAGCCTATACAAGTGCAGATATACAATTTCACAGCTGTGTAACGTCAACATAGTTTTTAAAAGACATAAAAAGGGAAAGTGCTGGCTGAGCAAACGTTCACTGATACATGGCAATGGGCGTGGTTTTCAAAGGTCTTCCTTTGAATCAGTACATCATTAATTAGTCTGGCAATATAGATTTATCAAAATGAGTGTGGATTATAAACGTTCAAAGACCTTCAGCTTTTCAGTGGCTGACAGTGTCCATGCTGGAGCCCTAGCTCTGCTCACAGCAGCCTCTCTTTCTTTGGTTCACTGGTAGACGACAACAATTTGCCGCCTAGAACCTAGGTCGAGTTTAACAGACAAGTTAGGGAGAAAGAAGTTGTGATATTTACATACTCTTGACACAAGCTATGCAACCTCTATCAACTGACATATTCCGTATAGAGACAGAAGTGCTCTGAAAAATCAGAATTTCCATGCTAACTTATGACCTCCCTTTTTTGTAATATCAAAATATTCTAAGCAACCATCAGCTTGCAACCAGATTGCCTTAGCCTCATAAGGCACTGCCTGGCTCAGGTGAGCAAGTGCTGCAGAAAATTCCTCTAGAAAGCAAAAAATAACATTACAACTGGCTGATTAATAAAAGCAATTATAAAAAAATCAATATTGTAAATCAAGGCAGTACTAGAACATACTAAAAAATAATTAAAGTTCTTTTACTGCCTGGAGGAGAACCCAAATCTTATCACTCTACTCTCTTACTTAAGCTTTTATTGCTCAGTCTTTAAATGAGGAATCTTACTATCTCCCTTAGTGATTTATCTACCAGAAAACTCCTCCACCCTAGTCTTTGACTTTACTTTACCCTCTTTCACATCTTCTCCTTGGCCCATGACTTCACCTTATTCCCCTTCACATCTCCAGCCCAGCCTCCACCTAGTCCTTGACCTGACTTTACCCTCTAAGATGTCTCAATGAGAATGAAGATCATTAAGTAGCATTTAAGGTTTAAAGGGACTTTATTTTAGCCAATCATCACTGTGGTAAATATAACAATGTTAGCCTTAAAATTTTATGAATTTATGTACCTATCTTAACTTTAACAGATTGATTTTAAGAATAATGAATGTCTCAGCTAAACTGTTCTTAGAAAAAAAGATGATTGTAATCTCTCAGCCCAGTTCATGTGCTGATGTCATCCCACTGCTTGCTCCTAATGTATAAAATAAACTTCTGCTAAGAACAGAACAGGAAGACTTGCACCCAACTCTGATTCTTCCTCACTCCCCTTTCCCCTTTCTCCCCTTTTCCCCTTTTTTTTAGGAATCTCCCCGGTGACGCAGCTCCCACCTTGAGACCCTGCCTGTTCTGCCCCCAATAATCCGAGTTTTGGGACAAAGAGTCTCCAACATACTCTTTCTCTGCATGATTTGGAAAACTAAAAGTGTCCATTCTGGCGAAAACCGAGAATTATTTCTTCAACACTAATGAAAATACCGTACTTCATTAACATCCTGTATTTCTTAATGTTTTCACTTCAGCTGAATTTTCTTTTTGGAGTAAACTTTCCCCCTTGATTTCAAAGGCCTCTTGTGAATCCACCTGTCAGGGAGTCTCCAGTATTCTTTTGTGGACCAGGACACATCGCCCCACTAATCCTGCCAACCCCCCTTCTCCCATGTCCCTTCTCCCTAGACATCTTGAATAGTAGTCCTGGTCTGGAAAAATTGATCCAGATTTTAAAAAAAGTATTGACTAGGGTGAAAAGTATTAGGAGGTGATCTACATGTTTGTACCATAACATGCTCTTCTTTTTCCTTACTTTTTCCTTACCCAATATTTTCTCATGAAAGACAAAGAAAGTGTGATCTCTAAAGGGTGAGCAGGAATGGAAGCAGGCAGGCAGCCAGGCACATATTAGAATCTGAAGACATTCCCGTGGCAGCTTGGGAACTACTTAGTGCGCACATTTTCTTTTAAAACAATAAGAAGACTGACCAAAAAAAAGTGATCTGCTTTTTATTATCACCATATGCTGGCAATTCTAAACATGTCAGTGAAAAGCTACTGCTTCCTCAAAAATGTAGTTTATGTTCTAAGCAACTATTATATTTGTTGAGTTATATAAGACTCAAATTAGCACATTTTAGTAGTGGTTCTTTAATAAACATCAAAGCGTGCATGGGAATAAATTCAGAAAGCTCCTACCCCAACCCTCATCAATATGTACATTTGGCTACACACATTTGTTTTGAGATCAAGTTGGTAAATCATTCAGAATCTTTCCAGCTCACTTTGGGCACAATTAAATGTCTAATTCCATGGTGCAACATATTCCTAAATTTATGCCACAGAGTCAAAATCATCAATGATAGTGTACTGATGGAGAAGGCAAAAAAATGAAATTTGAAATAGCATTCTATGTGACCCTTTGAAGTTTTTACTCTTTTTGGAAGTTTCAGGAAAAAAATAACAATTCATTCAGCTTACTATCACTTCTTTATTGGAAAAGGCTGCCAAATGTAGCTATAATTGAGAAAAGACTTTCCAGGGGATGTGAATCTATGGCTGCAACAAAGACAAAAAGAAAATATGGGAAAAGAGATCAGCTCAAATTTTACCCTATCCTGATGCACTATTTTTCTTTTCTGTTATCTTTTTTTCCCCCTGGAATAAAACTTTAGATGAGATTAACTAGACACAAACATATTTACAAACTACTAAAATTAGCCTTGCACAACATCTAGTGAGACATCAAGCTTTAAAACTGATCTTTTTTTATTAGCTCACACCAATTATGGAGATCGTTACCAAAACACAATAAAGTGTAAGGAAATAAACATTTCCTACAGAAAATATCAAATTTTGAAGAATGTTGAGAGAAATAACACAAAAGCTGCTAGTTTAGATTGCCAGAAACAATTAAATCATCATACCTGAATCCTTCATTTTCACCAAGAACTGGACACTTGTTCTGAAGGATCATGGATCAAAAATGTCAATGTTTTCTGGTATTTGGCCATTTTTTATTGATTTTTTTGCAGAAGAGTTAAAGCTTTTAAAGTTCTTAACAGAAATAATAGAAATTTATGATTAATTTTCTAGAGAGATATTTCAATGGAAATGTTTTGACAGGCATTTGAAAGTCACTAAAAATGTGCCTGCAGAAAAAGAGACATGAAAAGTATTGTGATTTCTGGAATATCATGATAGGGATTTTATGCATTTTTTACCAAACTTATTTTTATATGTGATTTTTTTTCTAACTGCTTGTGTATCTGTTACTACATATGACAAAAAATGAAATCAGAATTAATGTGAAATTCTTCCATCATTTATGAGTGAAGATTCATTGATAAATCAGGCTATACTGACCATTGATAATGAGCTTTGTATATTGAAATATGCAAACAAATTTATTGTTGACAAGTTTTCAGAAGGCTCAAAATCAAAAAGTGGATATTATTATTCATGCAGTTTCAGATCAACATAAATATAAGGATTTTCCTTTTCCTAAGAAATACATTAAATTAGGTAAGTATTAATCCATTACTTTTTCCTATTTAGTATAGTAATGTTTATTTTTTCACCAGCATGATTATATATACATACATCAAGAAAATGGAGCTGTCACTTTTTTATTCCTGAACATATTTTTCAGCTTATTAATCAATTTAGTATAGAAGAGGGAGAATTTTCTTAAAATGATACCCTATGCATGTTAAATACACTAAATACATTCTTGGAGCCAGGTATTAGAAGGGAGGTGAAGATAATGGAAGTGAACTCTGAATAGCCCTGTGGTCTAACTGTCTAATGTCTAGAATATTATAATAACCTCCCTATTCTTTATATTTCTTTTCAATATTTATTTACCCTTCACATCACTGCCAGAGTCATCATGGCCAAATTCCAGTGACTCCCAAATTTCTACAGAAGAGAAGCTTTTCTATAAGTGACCATCTGTATGGAGGGGAAAGCTGAGGCTGAATTTGCTGAGCAAGAGCAGTGTTTTACTTGTACTTGTGTTCCTGCTTGAAGGTGCTGGGGGCAGGAAAGGGCAGGTGGAGAGCAGGAGTCCCGACTACGCTGAGTGACAGCATGGTGGTATACTAACTCTGCATTACTGGGGCCCTGAAGACCCAGAGAAACTCAGTTATGTCAGCTTGCTATGTGATCATGGACAATTTTTTACTCTCAGTTTCCTCATCTGAAAAATGAGGGGGTGGGCCTAGATTGTCTGTAAAACCCCTTCCAACCATAACATTCAATGGCTATGACTCATTTGCCATGGCAGTTTTAAACTATGGATGGCCTTAAATTGGTGCCAAATTTACATTGCATCAAAGTGAAGAGACAAACAGCCACTGAGCCAGAGACTATGAGTTAATCGCCAAGTCACATTTGGACAAATGAGAAAATATCAGGTTCCTGTTTAAGGGGCCAGGTGTTTTACATAGTGTGTGTTGTTCTTCCATAAACGCTGGCTTCTTAGATCATGTCTACATTCAGAGTCCTTCTGTAACCTGTGTCACTATCAATGGAGACAAACACGTTTACCCTTTTTGTGCTACCTGGAACTACATTAATCCTATTGGACAGAAATTGAGTATAAATAATTAATTTTAAAAGTACTACATATCAATCTAATTTATACAACAAACATTTCCATTTCCAAACTGGGCAGGAGCCAGTTTTCTGGTATTTGAAGGACAGGCCAGATCTACAAGTGGTCTTTTAAACCAAAAACCAAATGCAGAGTGAGCTCATGCACTGGAACTTCGTTGAGCAGAAGTCATAAACTGAGCTGTTGTGAGCTAGTGAGAGATGGCTCTTCCTTTCACTGAAACAATAATTGAACTTTAGCATGCAAGTCTGGGAGAGAACTGGACCCCCTGGATTACGTGAAGCAAGTGGGACATGATAGGACTACTTGGTTAATTGAAACCAAGAAGAAAAGAAATTACCATAGAAAATCTCTAAGCTTGCATCCTTCAGTGGAAGAATTGGTGAGACCCTACCCAACAAAAAGAAGAATACCAAGTTGTAAGGATATCAATACAAGAATGTTTATTACAACACTATTTGTCACAGCAGAAAAATCAGAATCATCCTGAATAACCATCAATCGAAGAAAAACTAAAGTACACTTATGTTATAAAACAATACCATGTAGTAATTTAAAACATGAATCAAACCTAAATGTAGAATTGCAGAAAAGTATTCATTAATGAATCAAGTTTTTTTTTAATAGTTCACAGAGTTTTGGGTAAAGCATAAGCCCATATTTGTAAATATTAGTGGTCACACATATTTGCATATATGTGTTTTAGACTAAAGATGTAAAAGGACATGTACCATGGGAGGGGGTAGCTAAAGGTGAACAAGAATCTTTATACATCCCTGGTCACTTTATATTCATGTCCCCTTATCCCATGACCCTATTCTTTTTTTAAAAAAATATATATTCACTATATCATCCTTCATTTTTGTACAATCCATGGTTTCCCCATAAAATTCCCACCAGCAATTCCCCTGTGCACCATCACCATAGTCCCTTGTGCTCTTCCCACCCCTGTCCTTGTCCTCTCCCTCCTCCTCCCCTATAGAATATCTCTCATCTATAGCTGCCTGATGATCTTGATTTTTACTTTATTATAGTTATGTTTTTTTTTCTGATTCCTTTTTTGTTTTATCTACAGTCCTCCTATAAGTAAGACCATTAGATTTTTTTTTCTGAGTATAATCCCTTTCAGCTCCATCCATGTTCCTGTGAAAGACATGAGTTTACCTTTTTGGTTACTGAGTAATATTCCACTGTGTAAAACCACATCTTCTTGTTCCAGTCATCTATTTTGGGGCATCTGGGTTGCTTCCATAGTGACCCAATTTATATTCTTCCTGGCATGCTATTGTCATGGCCCACATCTAAGTTTTTATGTCTATTTCTAACACAGGTTGTACTGTTTCTAATCTGATTATAAATTCCATGAAGACTGAAATGTCATGATACACTCTCATATAATATCTACCAAAGTAATCAAGGGATGAAGGTCTAGGACACAGGGCCTGGCACTTGGAAACACTTATCAAGTCAGTGTTTTCTAGACTAAATCAATGGTTTCTATAATTCTATACTTTTTTAAATTAAAAACTCCTATAAGGCTATTCAGTTTCTAGAGTAACAAAGCTAAGGTCATGTTTTTTCATCATCTTGTCCCTGATTTCCTCTTCAGCCTCACTGTCTAGCTTCCCATATCACACAGCCCCTCCCATCCATCCCCAGGAATTGTCTCTAAACCTAAGATCTCTTGAGGGCAGGAACTGTGTCTTATTGGGCTGTGGATTCCTGTGCCTTATACAGTCTCCAGTACATTCCAGCTCCTTAGGGAATGCTTGTTAATGATGGCCTCATTTAGAGATGGGGTGGATGGAGTGGGGCAGTGGGTGAATAAAACAGATTAGACCTAAATTTGGGGACCCCCTCTTTATAGTGGCAGCAACAAGAGGTGCCTTGTCAGTTACAAGCTTTGGGACCTTTGGTAAATCAGTTTCAAAATGAATATAAGCATAACTTTACCCTTTTATAAAGTTATAAATGCGGTCGCAGGTGTAAATGTTTAATACAAACTTTAAAGAACTATACAGCTAGTATAACTTTTGTCACTATGATAGACATACAGTGACATCTCTTTTCTTTCTCTACATCAAATTTAATCTGTAAAGATGCCTCTGAAAAATGGGAAACTGAATTTCAGTTATTGGTGTTCTGGTCCACTGTCCCCAGGATCAAAGATGACAAGGATGTGCATGGGTTCTAACATTTGAAGAGGACCCTCTCATCTCTGCTTCATACTCCTCACTTTGAAAAAGCTACAGTCCACACTAGGAGGCCAAGTCTGTGGAGACGGGAGGCTCTGCACTTGCATACTGAGCTGAGACAGGTGATTTTGTCCCAGTTAGGAGTTCAGACTGCAGGAGATCGAACTGCCCGAGGACCAGGATGATTTTCCTTCTAGAGCTCTGGCAGCCCTATGTGGAGCAGGTTCTGTCCACTGCCCAGGAACCCACACTCGCACTGCTCCCAATTTGGGAAATAGTTCTCCCCTCCCGGAGCTGACCACCATCTCCATCCTGCAAATGACCACCATCTCCACCTCTTAAGGAATGTAGTGTAATCCCTTCACGGAGGGGTCTTCCAGCAACTTCTAAGGACCCCGAGACAAGAGAACACTAAGTCCTGATTATACTCAAGAGTCAAAATGATAACAAAGCACAGAATAACAAAATTAATCCATCACTGTAGTACCATGACTTATTTATTTATTATTAAAATAGTAACTAGGGTACGAGAATAACAGGAAACCTACTATGTGCAGTTGACTACACTTCTTATAAAAGTTTTCTGTTAAATGATTCCCTAAGCAACAGCTTAAGAATTTGAAAAGGACCCCAAGAGGACTCACCTAATCCAAAGCATAAAGTAATTCCTTTCAACACCCTGGCTATAGTTATCAAGGGAGACAGAAAACCCCACATTCAGGTCTGACTACATGACTCTATTCTTAAAGTAGAATTTAATTCACTGAAGAATATATTGTTGTGCATGGTCCATATTCAAAGAAAGAACTTTTGTTTGAGAAGCAGCCAGGATAGTGCACTTTCTCCACCTCTCCCTCATACTTATGCCTGTCCAGCCAGCTATGCTTTAGAAGATTCTGTGGTCTACTGCCTTTGTTCATCATGCCATGAATTCTCAGACAGGTGCTGGTACCATCAATAGCAGAGTTCATGGTTTAATGAATGATTTACCCAGAGGCTCACGTGCTGTGAGATCCCACGTGAAGCCTGGTCACCTGCTTTTGTGACAGGATTTCTCTTTCTAGAATATTTCACCACTTTTCTGACAATAAGGCTATTGTTTACTGCCTTTATGCTCAAAGAAGATTTCTTTCATATCTCTGCCCCCAGATTCAGGTAGGGAGCTGTGATGGACAAGTGAGTCTGACTCTCTTCTAACAGGACCCCCAGAAAGCCTGGGAGGAATTCCCTTGCCTGTTGTCCAGTGTTTGCCACTGCCACCTCATCACAACTCTGTGGCCATGGGTAGGACACAAACTGCACAGGCTTCAGATGCCTTATCCCAAAACAGTAGAATAATGCCATACTGCTTTATGGCGGCTACACTACAAGTCTTCAGGATCAGCCATATTACGTGACAATGTTTTCACAACTATAATTTCATGAGATTCCTTCCAGCTCTAAAATTTAAGACTTGCTTGGGCATCTTGTTTGCTTAATTTGCTTGAGTCTTAGTCTTATTTTTGAGTGAAACAAATAATCCCTACTTGAATGACAAGATTATTACAAGAAGGATCAATAAAATAAATGATGCAAATATATTTTGAAAATTACAAGGTGTTGAAATGATCCAGTATAGAGGAGGGGCTGGACTCCGGCACTTAACATCTGGCACTGCCCCTGTTAGAGGGGATGCCACTTGTGCAGTACCATGGCCTGAATCTACCCCTGATGTCCAGAGCAAGGAGGCAGCTGGGGAGGGTGGAGCAGAGCCTGCAAAGGAGTAATGCTCCTGGGCTTGCACTCTCTCTGAGAGCTGCTGTGCAAAGCAGCAGCCTCACTGGGTGTCTGTCCTTTGACTTCCTGTCTTCCCAGCTCTGCAGAGTAGGGAGCCTCTGATCCCAGCATTAACAAAATCTACCCCATCTTGTCTTTTCCTTTAACTGGAACTCCACCTCCCATCATCAATCAATAACTAAACCTTCCTCTCCTCTACCATGTGGGTTTAATTAAATGTCTTCTTTCTCTTTCCCTACACCAAATGACCTTTTGTTTGCATTTGTGGGTAGCTGAACCCAGAATCAATAAGAGAGTTTCTGATCCAGTGGCAATTTTTAGACCCTTTACTCAGTAACAAAGGTTTTGTACAAATATGAGAGATTGTTTTTAATGACTAGGGATCCTTTTTAAGGACTGGTAAACAAATGAAAAAAAATAGAACTAACCATAATTATTTTCTTATAACTACTACTGGAATTATTTTGTTGCATAATTCTTGGTCAAAAGGTTGTTATCCTAAATTATCAAGCAAAAGCAGTAACTTTAGACAGTTCCATTCCCCCCATACAATTTTATTATGGTTAGAGATGGAAGAAATGTGCTTAATTATTTCATTCTTTCCCTGGACTATAGGATGGTCTAATTCTAAGATTTTCATCTATAGCAAGGAAATACTTATAATCTATATCTTCTTACATCAAGGTATACACTCTATCATAATTACTTCCTCTAGTCTGAAATTTGGGTGCAAAATCAGGTGACATGTAAATCTGGAGTGTATTAAATACCTTTGGGTTTGATTGAGTCGGATTTGTAAACAAATGACTTTCCTAAAAACATGAAGTCACATAAAATCTTTTACTATTAATGCCTTGTTCTCTTCTGACACCATAAATAAACCTCATTTCCCCTCAAGGATTAGTGAGAAAAGCACATTTTGAAAAATCTCTTTCTCCAAAGATATTAGGTAATTGCTACCCGCTGCCTGTACTCACTTCCCTTTAGTCCCTAATGAAGAAAGTAAACAATGTTTCAAGTCGAGCATGTCTTGGAGCTCAGCGTTTTAAGCAGACTTCTACTATCTTGGCATTTCTACAAGATCTGTTACATGATTTACAGTGAAACTGGCTGTGGTGAGCAGCCTAATCTCTACCAGTGCCATGTAAAATCAGCCTTGCAACATTTCAACATTGTCTACTATTGCTTCTGACCTATTCTCAGATTTCCTTTCTAGCTTCCTATCACTTTTATTTGGCTACCCTCAGAGTCTCCAGTACTCTAGTCTGGGCATTCTAATTTATTCCTTTTCTTTTCTCTCTCAATGCCATAAGGAGTTCTCTAATCCTGGTTCTCTGAGATCTAAGAGGAAGAGGACAGACTGGCACACACTGACCAACAGCACAAGGTGAGTCCAATACTTCCACATGGGCGAAAGTGACAAGAGATACAAACTGTGAAATAGCATTTGTGACATGGAGTCTTCTTGAAAGATCATTAGAATTTAGAATCTATGAGGATGAAAGGGAATATCAGGCAAAGGGAATGAAAGTCTAGAACAGTTTTCCACAAGATAGCATATCGAAAACCTATAGTATAACATCACAACCAGATACACTAACATTATAAAGTCAGCATACAGCACATTTCCCTCACCACAGGACAACAGGCACCCCCATTTTGTAGTCATCCCCCACCTCCCTCTAGCTTCTAGCCTCTCCTCAATCCTGACACCCCTTAATCTATCCTGCATTTCCATAGCTTTGTCCTTTCAAAAATGTCACAGAAATAGAATCACACTATATAAGCTTTTACGATTTGATTTTTTTCACTCTGAATTATTCTCTGGATATCCATAAGGTTATTACATTTATCAATAATTTGTTCCTTTTTTTTTTTTTTTTTGCTATGCAGTATTCCAGGGCATAGATGTACTACACCTTGTTTAACCATGTTTCTATTTAAAGATAGCTGTATTGTTTCTAATTTTTGGCTATCATGAATTAAATTCCTATTGTTAAAGATACATATTTGTGATAGGGAAGAACATAAAATGGGCACCTTTTCTTTGCACCTTCACTTACCTGCAGGTGCTATGGATTACAAGTCTCAGAATGTCATGAGCTGGATTTCCTGAATGAGGGTCAACTGGAAAGAAAGGAGGTGTACATATAAATAGAGGGGGAACACATGTGGAGGAGAAACAGGTAGAGTCACTAGGAAGAAACTCATGGGGAGCATCTCCTTCCTTAACAGAGATAAGCAGTTATCTTGGCTTCATCTTGGATCATGTGGTACATTCTTAGTCTCCTTCCAGCCCACCTTTCTGGGACCTGTCTAATCCCTTTCTTGTGGTTCCTTGCCAGAATGCACATCAGACTTGTGGGAAGTTTTTGGGCATTAGTGACCCACTTAGGTCAAGTCTCTTGACTGGCTGTTTGCCCATGATGGATGAGTAACCTGGAGGATTTTATTGGAAAATTATTGTTTGTAATTCTTTATTCTCTCTCTCCTCGTATCAATTCTATTAAAAATCTTTCACACTAAGACTCTTCTTCCTTTGCCTTTGTGTGCACAAATAGCTGGACTCCTTTTGGAGCATGAACACCTTAACAGTTTGGAGTCCCCAGGTACCCTCAGTCATAAGCTAACACTACAAACATTCATGTACAGGTTATTATAGGACCAAAAATTTTCCTTTGCTCTGGGATAAATGCCCATGTTAGTTGCATGATTAGATTTTCATGGAACTGCCAAACTATTTTCCAGAATGGCTGTACCATTTTACATTCCCACCAGCAGTGTATAAATGATCCATGGTCTCTTATCAGTATTTGATGTCACTGTTTTTTAATTTTAGTTATTCTGACAGGTATCTAGAAATATCTCACTGTCATCTTGATTTACATTAAACCTTAATGGCTAAAAATGTGTAACATCTTTCAATGTGCTACTTTCCCATCTGTAACCCTCTTTGGTGAGATGTTTCTTTATATTTCCCTTTGTTTTATAATTCGATTATTCAGATTTTTTAATAAAGTTCTGAGATTTCACTTGAGATTCCAGATACTAGCTTTTTGTCACAGATATACTTTGCAAATATTTTCAAGAGCTTTTATCTTGTCTTTTTTCCTCTTAATAGAATCTTACACAGAGCATAAGTATTTAATTTTGATGAAGTCCAATTTATCCAATATACCCTTTATGGATCATGTTTTTGATAGTAAGTCTAAAAACTTTTTACCTAGTTGTAGTTCCCAGAGCTTTTGTCATACATTGTTTCTAACATTTACTGGAAGTTTATATTTTACATTTAAATATTTTTTAGTTTATTTTTGTGTAAAGTTAAACTTAGGTAAAGATTCAGTTTTTGCATCTGAGTGTCTACTAAACTTCAGCATTATGTTTTTGCATTTTTTGTCAAAATTATCTGGGAATATTTTTAAGGATCTATTTTTGGGTCCTCTGTTTTATTCCAGTTAGCAGTATGATTATCCCATAACACCAACTACTGTAATTATTCAAGAAGTCCTTATTTTGTGTAGGCTGATTCCTCCCCTTATAGATTTCTTTCTAAAGAATATAAGCTATTATCACCCATTTGTTTCCAAAAATTTTTAGGGTAATCTTTTCTGGATTTTAAAACAATCAGGCAGAGATTTTGAATTGCTTTAAAATTGTATTTCAATTTGAGGAGAAGTAATATCTTTATTACATTAGGTCTTCCAATCCATTAATACATCTCCATTTATCAAGATCTTCTTTTTTTTCCTTCACCAATATTTTGTACTTTTCAGCTTTCTTCATTTTTGTTAGATATTATGTATAAGTAGCTTTTTAAACAATAATAATAGATATTGTACTTTTAAATTTAGTGTCCACACATTAATTACCAGTGTACTGAAACACAACTGAGTTCTGTAGGTTTATCTTATATGCTATGACCTTGATAAACTTAATTCCAGGAGTTTTTTGGTAGATTCCATTAGGCTTTCTACACAAACAATTGCATCACCTTCAAATAGGAAAAATATTATTTTTTTCCCCAATCTTTATGCCTTTTTTCTTGACTGTTTTCAATGGCTAGAATTCCCAGTACTGTAATGAATAATAGTGGTAAGATTGGGCATATTTACCTAGTTTGAAAAAGCATTCAGTCTTTCACCATTAAGTGTAACATTACCTATAAGTTTGTATAGATGTTCTTTATTATGGTGAGGAAGTTCCACCTCTATTCCTATTTTTCTGTAAGATTTTTATTATGAGTTGTATTTATTTAGCATTGTGTGTGCCAAACAAAATCCATCTGTAGGATATTTTCAGCTTTCATGTTGCAACCCCTACAATGAGTCTGTCCATATTTTGACTTTTACCAACCATATTAAAACTGGTTGAACTATGCTGCAGAGTAGACCAGTTATCCTCCCAAAATTACCATGTGATCTTTATCCTTCATGTTTATTGAAAGATCTATCCAGTTGAGAGTAGTGTCTATACTCAAATAGCACTTTCTCCTTCCCTAAGAAAGTTATGTCTTGCCAATCCTTTCTGATAAAATATAAAAAGAAATCAACATATCTTTATCAGAAAGATAAAAAGAGAAAGATAAAAGAGAAAGAAGGTTGATTCTTCTCCCCCTTGACTTATCACCTATAATGTCTTTCCCCCTTCACCAGGCTTCTGTTGTCAAAAGTCTTAGACTTTAGCCAAGACTGCATTGAGGCTCTTGGTTGCCACTTCTCATAAGAACTCCAAGTTGAAATGACTAAGTTCAAATTAATAAGGAAATTAAATATAATAAGTCTTAGCCAAGAATAGATGAAACTGAGAGGCTAAGATATGATGTCAACTAGAAAAAGGAAAGTAAACAGAAAACTAAGAAAAGATTTCTTGTGGAGTAATTGCTGTCTCTCAGTATATCTTCTGAATGAAACCACCTCAAAATATATTCATCTGAAAACACCAAAGAACAATCTCAAAACATAAAATAAAGGTCAGTTCTTGACTGAGTTTACTCCTATCCTTTCCGCTAAATATTCAAGTTTTATTCTTGAATATTAGGTCAAGTTCTGCGGAATCTAGCTAAAAGAATTGTATAAGACAAGGATGTTCCTCTAACACATATTTAGGGAGTTGGCCTTCAATACTAGTGGTCATTCTTTTCAATATTTAGTGTTGTTTATAGGAAATCAAGGACAAAGTGAGTACCCTTAATCACCTCTCAACACTGGGCTTAGCCATACTTAAGCAAGTTCTGCTATCCAACCATATGACATTTTATTCTTTCCCATTACACCATGTGATTATAGTAAGGTCTTTCTGAACTGCATTTTAAGCTCTATAGTCTGAGGTAAGCAATCTTTGTCAATTTATCTTAACTTCTTTTAAAAATGTCTATCCTAAATGGTGCAGATTGAGTAATTCTTCTGATCTCATAGGGCCATGGGCCTTAGTAATGCCGTGTCCATTTCAGTTCGATTAACTCTGAATGAAGGAGAGAGTTCTGCTTTGGATACTTGGCAATGTAACCATAAACAGAAGACTAATCTTTCAATAATACAAGTTTAAGAAAACAAGAGGTGACTGGAACTCTGTTGTAATGAAATTGCCCGTGCATGGCAATTTCAGGAAGGTTTCTTTTTCTTTTTCTTTTTTTTTTCTTCCAGGAGAGTCAAGAGAGAACCATGCTGCCTCTACCCAGTGAAAGTAATTGAGTGAATGATTTCACTTGTTTCTTCTTTGGACTGAATTAGGTCGTCACCATCTGTGGAGTGTGCTAAATACCTTAGGGGAAGAAGGCTGTTTTCTCATGTCATTTATGTAATGGCTGTGTTGTCACTTGCCACCTTTGAGCAAAATCAATATGTAGCAAAAGTTGGGCCAGATTTTCCACAGCTGAAGAAAGTAGGGAATTGGGGTGATTGTTCAGTTAAATTGAGCACATTTTTTAAAAGCAACACTTTCCTTCAAACTACTCAAATTCTTTAGGGAACTTTCTTCTAATTGTATGGGCCTAAATTTTGTTTCAACCATTGACATCTGGCCACTGAGCTTCGTGTTAAAGTTACAACTAAATACAAATAGGGGACAGTTTTTCAAAGAGACACATTTTCTTCAATATTAGAAAGATGACCAGAAATATAAAGGACTGGGCTGTTATGCATGAAACAGAAAGATAAAAGTTGGAGGGTACTGAGCCAGGAGCAATTTTAAACTCAGTTGAAGAAAGAGCACCAAAATGCCCAGTAATGAAATGGGCTTCCCAAGGAAGTATTACATTTTCTGGGGTTGGAAATATTCAAGAAAAGTACTGAAATCAGTGTTTCTCACATTGTGTGTCACAATTCACCAAAGGACTATGAAATCAATTTAGTGCGTTGTGATCAGCATTTTTTAAAAATTAGAATTCTCAGCTTGGTTAAAAATGCTCCAGTGAGTTTTGATAAAGGAAATAGTGCTTCTTTCTTAAATACTTTATTGTAATGAAAACAATGACAACTTTCAGAGGGAGTTTTTAAAATGATGTCCAAGAATATGAGCATTAGCCAAAGCAAAGTTCAGAAATCAGGTCTAAAAAAAGTCAATATAGATACTGTCCATAACACCTATTCCAGATGATCTGGTTTAATGAAGGGCAGATAGGAGACTGGATAAGCTCATCTATTACATAGGACAAATATATTAAATTATCAGCAGGTTATGTTAATGGGCAAATAGCGGCTGCCTCTCTGCCTGTTCTAGAACAATCTAAATGTTTTACAGTTTAGTGTTTTGAACACTTGTCAGATTATTTTATTATTACTGTGTAGAGAGGTTTTATTTTCTCTTTTCTTACCACTATCAAATCAAAGTGATCTCTTTGAGGTGACTTATTTTAATTTCTCAAGCCAGCATGAATTTAGTGGGTACAAATTCCTAATTATTAAATGAAAGAGCTTCAATAACATCAAAAATAAATAGAACTTCTGCAGTGGAGAGTAAGAAGTGACAAAGGAAAATGGGGAAATGGTTGAAATCAGGAATTTTTGGAAGTTAGCAAGGTAAGAGATTGCTCTGGCAAAAAGAACAAGTATTTGTTTCCAGTCCTTCTCCTCTGTGAACTTAATAGACATAAAAAAGTAAGCTCCTAAGAGTCACTTCCTAATCTAAATTCTGTATTCTGATAATGATAATAATGAACATTTTCATGTACTTTAGACATTTCTGTTGCTCTTAAATAACTAGTAACAAAATATACTTCATCCAGAGAATTCCAAAGGGATTTAGGGACAAAGAGATATGGACAGAAAAGACAAGAGAGGGATTTTATTGTTAGGGATAGTCAAAAGCTGTATGCCAATCCTCCCTGGTGCCTCAGCACTGCACTAAGAAGCTGAAACCACTTCCGCTTGAGTTCGATTCCCTCCTGCCCTGGAGGTGACCACATCACTGGCAGACCTCTCCTGACCCACCTGCTGCTGAAGTACCTGCTTCAGCAGTGTACTTTGTAGATCTGCCTGTGCTGCTCTCCACTCTGTCTCTGGTGAAGCCTCTCACCGTCCCTGAACCTCTGGCCTGTACCCCAGTTCTATATGCACAAATAAATCAATCTTAAAAAAAAAAAAGCTGTAAGCCTCAATATGGTGGCAGACAAGGCAATGATGCTCTTGCAAGAAGAATATGTCTCAGTTTTATAAATTAGCTAGCTTGCTGTGGTCCTTTGTAAGACTCCAAAATCAAAATATGTCCCAATCAAAGAAGTGGTGTCTCAATATTAGAAAGAACTCAGAGACAGACTTGACTTTTTCATTTTTGACTGTACCACACAATCTCACTATAGCCTTGACAAATTTTCCTCTTGACATCTGGAGTCTTCTCTTGACACATCTATGAAATGTATGAGCATGAGGGTGAAGGCTAAGTGACATTAAACACAGATGGAAACCAAGTACTTGTGAGCATCATATTTCGATAAAGAACCCAGGATTCATCTCAGCAAGGGGAGAAAATTTGAAAACCACAAAAAGGATCATTAGAACCCAAGTGATACATTCCATATTACAAAAATAGAATAGCACTCTACACAACCATATCGTAGTGCTCTGGACAAGGTAGAAAACCAGGTTAACACTAAAATGCAAGACATAAAGAGAGCATATAAATACAGCAGAATTTCCTTAGAGTTCATGAAGCCCATTGTTTCTGCCAAAATAGAAATCCCCACATCACAGCCTCCTTGCAGGGAATC
This sequence comes from Condylura cristata, assembly GCF_000260355.1. Taxonomy (NCBI): domain Eukaryota; kingdom Metazoa; phylum Chordata; class Mammalia; order Eulipotyphla; family Talpidae; genus Condylura; species Condylura cristata. The sequence goes on from NW_004567110.1 coordinate 29,747,310, forward strand.
TAACTTCTATGCGAACCTGCCCAGTGTGCTTACTGTCTTTCACAGAAAACAAGTCATTTGTGAATACACCAGTGTTTCCCTATACTAACTTCTACACACTTCTTTCTTCTCTGTCTGCTATTACAATTAGGTAGTAAAAATAACAAGAAATTGTTCAGAATAGGGTGGTAATCTCACCCCATTTGCCTGGAACTAAGAGGTTTCTGACCCCTGGATCTTGCAGTGCTACAGTTAGGAGAGTCACCAACAAACTAAGATGACAGGTTGCCCTAACTAAGAGCAAAATAGAGAAGACCTAGACAGAGATGCACAAGACTCCAAATATTTACCATCCCATCAGACAACTGTCTGCCTGGGCATTAATTCCTTTTGGTAAGTATTTCTCAGATCAAATGGTTAGAGAAAATTGGACAGCTCTCTACTACAATCATTGATTCTTCCAGGAAGACATTTCGTAAGCAGGTTTGACTTACTTGTGTGAAACTGCTTTAATGTTCTAATGGCAAAAGGGGGAAAGGATCTCCTAATTTAATCAATGCAAATCACATGAGGATGCCATTCACTAGAGATATCCATGAGCCCATCACACAAAACATCAATAACTCAGATTAACAGGAAAATAAGCAACCAGGAGAAATTAAACAAGAAAAAAAACAATGAGAGCAATTTGGTCTGTATTCAAAAGGGCATTCTCAAATCTGAAAATTCCAACTGAGCAATTTAATCTTCAAAAAGCTCTAAATCTTCCTATAACGAAGAACAGACCTAGCATTCATTATAATGCCCCCATGCAGTCTGAGGGAATTCTAACCCTAATCAATTTGTTCAGTGAGATTTCTTCTTTAAGTGTCAAAAAACAACCCTATTATCCTGAAAATTACAGAGGCCAGTTAGTGGATCCCAGCTTGGAGAACTGGGCATTTAGAGAATGATGTTGAAAGTAGGCAGATTGTATAAGAATGTTTTGATGAGGAATGAAAGCAATATCTAACAATGAAAGAAGATGGAATAAAGGGAGACAGGAAAGTTCATATATGGCGTATATGGTGACCTTTAACTCTACAAGTGTAGAAGGCATAAAATCAGATCTACACGCCATTTAGCAATCCATTCAACAGCGTCAAGAGAACAATAATCTATTTTCCCTGAGGGTGGGAGGGATCTGGATTCCTGGCTTCTTGCCTGAAAAACCTATGGCGGAAGAAAACAGGGAGAAGATAGATGCACCACGGATTCGTGTGCAAAGAGACGCTGGTACTTGTGGGTAGCTTTAGTTTGCAGAAAACAATCGATCAAGGTACAGTTTCTCCTTTAATCACTCATTTTTCTACAGGGTAAAAATAAGACCACTCAGTACAGATTTATTTTTTCTACTCCCAAATTTTATCTGCACATACAAATTTGCTGTCCCATAACAACTGGCTCACATGGACTCCATTTGGAATAATGATGAAGTTCAAAAGGTTAATCAAGTTATTAACATTTTAAAAGAAGGGAAATTTTCTTTCCCAGATGGCTTAACAGGTGACTCCTATAAATTACACAGTACATTACAGCGGGCATCCGCTAGCCCAGTTATAGTAGAAAGTCTGTCAACATTTCCATTATAAAGCCCTATTTTCAGAGTTTATAACTCAGCCATAAAACTCTGCTCCAAGCTGAGCCTTGGCTTTCTAGTGGAATTCTCAGACTCAGAAGCAAACTCTTTTTCTCTCTTTCTTCTCCTTTTCCTTCTCCATCTCCATCCTCTCCTCCCCCTCCAACTCATCCTCCATCTCCATTGCCTTTTTCTTCACCTGGTAAAAATGTTAATATTAATTGCTCCAAATTAACTAAGCTAAAGGAGGGTTTGCTCATTAGAAAATCTTTCAGCTCTTTAATATTTAAGCACACTGTTTAATGCTCAGATGTTGAGGGTTGTTTTGGGGGTTTTGGTTGTTTGCTTTGGTTGATTTTTAACCCCCAGAAACTATTGAGAATCAAGATGTTCTAAACAAGGCCATGATTATATAGTCCTTCAAGTAATAATAAAATTTGAAGGTGGGGAAAGGCTGTCAAGAGAGAAGCTTTTATCATTTATCGTAGAAATGTTTTACCTTGTTTGAGTTCTAAATCTCTCTATTTAACTCCACTCCCCCGAAAGGTAAAAGCAACAGCATATATCCCACTATTTCATCAATGCGTGGATGGGGCTTCGGAGAACACAGCACTAGCACACCAACTTCCAGGTGGCAGGCATACGTGTGTGTTTACAGGCCACCAGGGTGGAGAGAGACATCAGAATACAAAGTGACAAAGAAGGTGCGTAAGTGACGAGCGGAGTCTGCTGTTCCAAGTCTGGTCGGTCACAGCCTGGGGAGTTTTTATGGCCTATTCAAGGCTGTGGTGCAGACTAAACAAAGTTTCCTTTACTTTCACCGTGACATCCTCAAAGACCAGGCCAGAGGGTGGGGAAGACTAAAGTGCACAGCCAACTCTGCTTGAAGGAGAGACGACAGTTTTGCTGCAAAAGCTCTGCTGCTGACCTTGCAGCTTCATCTTTAGGACCCCTCCAAGTCCTATCTTAGACAGAAAGTTAAGCCACACAGAATTTCTCTGCAAATGTGGCAGGGAGGGAGTTCCAGGAGTGGGGTTGACACAGCAGGTTCCAGTGATTCCTGGACAGCTCCTCCCCGGCCCCCTCAACAGGTCAAGAAGGGTGCATCTAAAGACACTTTTGGGAGAAGGGGGCCTTTCTCCTCACATCAGTGTTTGTCTTGATACCCAGTCATCAGGTCCTGAAGTCAGGCATCACCTCCCACCTAGAGAGGATGGCCCAGGGGCAAAGAGTAACTAATCTCCCTCTACCCAGGGAGCAAGTGGTTGGCCTCCTCCTACAGCCAAACAGGAGACTGCAGCTGTGGGATTGTCCAGGGGGAATTTTGGCTTGAGAAATGTTCCAATGGAAGGTGCTAAGATTTATCTACTGAGCTCAGCCCCAGCACATCTGCTGAAGAACCTCACTCACAGATCCCATTCTCCCAGCCGATTGCCTACTCAGATGTTTTTCCTATTTTTTGGTTAACATACTTGCTCATTAGCAAAGGTATTTGGCTTGGAGGAAAACTCTGCCCCTTTACAGCTCATCTTTTCCTCCTCTTGAATCCTGTAGTTATGTCATAATATTTGAATTTGTGATATACATCACCATCATTTCCATAGCAATAGAAACACCAGTCATTGTGAAAACAGGATTTGAGATTCAATGAAAGAAAAGAACTGAAAATTGCAGAGAACAGCTGGTGAGCCTCCTACCACAGACAGGTACACAGCTGAGCAGACCAAGGACAGCTTGCAGTCTGCACACTCCACTTGCATGAACAGCCTGCCTCTCTTAACTGGATGCCAGACCTCCTCTGACCAGAGGCAACTAGTCAAGAGCTTCAGATGGCAGGGACCTAACTTGTTCATCCTTTCTCCTCTGCAATGTTTGAAAATCATGGCTACTTCAATAGTTTGTTCAATGATTGAGATGACTTATGTTGAGCCTGAAATCAGATTTATAGTTAAGATTTGTTCTAGACTTGTCTCAATAAACTGTATTCTGGTATAACTTCAATCTATTGAAATTCTAATTCTTTGAAAATATTCTGAAAGAAGGAAATTGTTCAAGGGTATCCATGAAATAACTATTCATTCTAATGCCTAAGACAGGTTATTGATAAACCACTTCCATCTTTTGTTGTCATCCAGCTTGAATATCAGCAAATTTGTCATCTTCACAGTAAGCCACCTCCTGCTAGAACATGTATTCTATTTCTCTTTTTAAGTGAAATTCCAATTGTAACTCAAAGCACTGAGTAAGGATTCCAGAAGCCTCAATTCTAGCCCCGCTGTCACTGGCTGAGTGGTCCTAAACTACAAGGGCAACAGCTCTGAGCCTCAGTTTCCTCATCTGTAAGATCCCTACTTACAGTAATGACTACTGTAGGGACAAAGTAAAATATGTGGAGGCCTTGTAAATGCTTTGTTGTATACAAGTGGCAATTATGAGTTTTACTAAAAGACTTCTGGGCTGGATATCTCCAGTGGGTTGAATATTAACACAGTGGTTACCAGCCCATATGACAGTTCCCAGTCACAATTTTACATTTGTTAAGGAAAACCAACACTGGATGGGGAGGGAGGACAGTGTGGGAATTTCATTCAGGAACTACTGTAATAAGGGCAGAGAGATCTCAGCATAACACTGAGTTCATTTCCATAACAACAAAGAACAAAAAGGGATTTATAGCCCATGAAAGGATTGGGAGGATTGGTGGAGAGAAAGTTTCTAGCGAAGATATTTTTGCTGAGCTGATCTAACCAGATAGTTGCTGAAGACAGGCGAGGTTGATCAGATATAGATGTGCCATTATGTCTTATCTGAAAAACTTGGAGACAAATGTTTGGAGCAGCAAGGACTGCGGGTGGGAGTGGGAGCTAAGTTCAGGCCTAATGGTGAAAAGGGCTAGGAGGAGCCTGAGTCAAGTTTGGTCAAGAATCTTTCACATTACTAAATCATCCTCAACTTTGGCCTGTGGTTCTCCTGAAGTCTAATTTTGGACAATTTTTGCCCTTTCTTAACCCTTCCCGACCCCTTTTAAAATCATTTATCTTCTTCCTGGGCCCTAGTTTAAGCAATAAACTTGACTTAAAGATCCACCCATGAAGTGAAATTTCAGAATTCCAGAGCCATATTAACATTGTAAAGCAAGATGACTTTTAAAGGAATTCCGCCTTTCATCACATGCAAATATAATAGATTTTCACTTACAGATAAGTTAGTTAACATTTCAAACTACGTTAAGTAAAGTAAAATCTACCTGGTGTACATTTTTTCTCTAAAGACAATGTGTTTCCTGTGATAAGCTTCTTTGTTCTTTTTACTATTTTAAAAAGTCTATTATTACTTCCCCTAACTCCATCAACTCCAGCAAAAATGAATGCAAACTGAAATTTTTATTTGCTGACCCTAGCATCTCATTGCAAAATCTCATGTTAACCTAGAATCTTCATTTCATTGCAAAGTTCCACATTTACCTAGAATCTTCATCCAAATGAAGTCTCTACTGCTGGGTCCACAGATAGAAGTTCCCTGTGAACATCCAAGGACCCTGAGCTGGCCATTCACCAGCCTGATAGGCACAGGCTAGTAATAAGCACTCTTTAGGCCACGCACCTGCCAGCACTGCCAACTTCAGTGTTTAACCCGAGAGCACCCATGGAGCTTCCCCCATTCTCTGCCAAGCCCCCTCAACCAAAGCAGCAGTTTGTTGTCTCCTTCTATAATGTAGTGATTACACTAAGAAGATCCCATTTTTCTCAAGGTTCCTCTTTTACTTTATTATCCCAAATCATTTTCTGTTTCCTGTAATTTGTGCCTCTCTTCCTGCTTTAGCACTCCCGATATTTTCTTTCAGAAGAGGACAATTCCTGGCCTCTCCACTCCACATTTGTGTCTCAAGTTTTTCTCAAGATCTAGAATTATGCATTTTGCTGCATCCCCTGTACTTCCTTCAAGATGTCTGATGGGATTAGTGGTAGCATTAATAGCCAGGAGGGCCTATGTGGCCTGGAGGTTGAATGCAGTGGTTTTAATTATGATGACTTACAGTATATTTTCATTTCCATTTTAGAAAAGAGGAAGCAGACAGCCCTGAGTTGACCAAGGTCACATCGTGGACAAACTGTCACACAGCTGGACAGGCTGAAGAATGTACTTCCAGATTCCAACTGTTCTTTCTACTAATCTTAGTAGATTTGCTACTCCATTCTTCTTCTATGTCCCATTGCCACTGCTCCTCCCATGTTTTCCCTCTCTCCATGCACTACTAATTTCAAATCAGCCATGTAATTGCTTTACCCATGAACTTCCCTCTCCCTCCATTTTTATTTTACCCCCACCCTTCTCTGCACCATTCCCTATAGTCTTTCTTTATTTTTCCCATGAGGTAAATACAATCCTCAAGCTCAACTATTCCTTGTGGAATGAATAGCTGAACAATGAAAATGGATTTAGGCTTTGGGATACCTGAAACTTATGAATTTTAATACAGATCTTTAAGAGAAATATTAATTATTAATTACTAATTAAATAATAATTTCTAATGTTAAATAAAGCCAAGAGTCTGTAATAAGTACGGGCACAAGTTAACTACACTTAGTGTGGTGACTATTTTTCAGTATTCAGAAATATTAAATCATACCTAAAACAACACAATGCTTTAAGTCAATTATTAAAAAATAATAAAATTTTAAAATAAATAAAAATTAAATTTAAAAGTAAAATGAAATCAGGCAGACATATAGTATTTATTCATAACAAGAAAAGAAATAAGCTACAAATTTAAAAAGACAATATAATTAAAGAAAACAGAAATTCAACAAAATATTTTTATTAGATAACTGACACCTCTGCATAATATTTCTTGTCCTATATATTTTGGCTATCATCCTAACTCTTCATATGACAAGAATATTATAATTTTTCTATATAAAAAATAAATTTGAATTCAGTTTCTTTTAGAATATTTGCTTAAACTTAATTATGTCTTTATAATTTAGAATATTTCAACTTGATAATTATTAATGGTAATGGTGTGCTAAGATAATATTCAATACATTAAGATGCACAAAACATGCAATATCACATACATATTATGCATAATATCACTACTATTTGTGCCCTACAAATACAGAAATTCTGATGAATTCTATTTTATGAATTCCCATAAATAAATAAAAGACTATACCGTGCATTTTCATGCATTACATTAAAGAATATAACTTCATCGAGAGAAAGAACATTTGTTTAATCATTGTTGAAGCATTGACAAGAATTAAATCAACTGCTTACAACTAGAGACTAGTTTCTAGTTCCCATATTTTGAATAGACATATTGAGGATGACTTCCCTTCTGCATCCTCAATATGTCTATTTCTCTTCCATTACCATCCGGAGTGAGGAAAAGAATGGCAATGGGAAATTTAGAATGAAAAGAATCAGTAGTCATCCAACTTCAGTTAAAATACCTTATATGCAAATTTCACAAAAGCAATGACCATATAAGTGCACATATTATGACCCGTACCAAAACCCTGTATATAATCAAGGCAACCAAGAGGGACTCTGAAATAAAAGTTTTATTCCTTTCCAGATAAATCTGCCTGTCACAGTCACCAAATAAATTTACCTAAACAATCCTCAAGGCTAGAATGAAAAGGCTTATTGGAGAATAAAAAGACTAAATAAATGATTAATTATTTTAAATCTTATTTAGGAAAGCCATTAAATCCAAGAGACCCTAGTGCCCTTGATTGCAGGATGTTTTGTTGTATCTTGTCATATACAGAGAAATAAATAACTCTCTAAGTTTCGTAATGAATGAATGCATGATGAATGTTATAAGAACCAGCACTTGTAAATACGCCCTTGCTAAGTAAAATAGAATATGAGGTAGGAAGAGTAGAGGGCCATAGTCATGATCCCTGAAATTGCTATGTCTGCTCCACACCTGTCATAGAAGCTGTAATTCAAATGATGATGTTTTCCGAGATTGTTGTCTGACAGTGGACAGCAGTTTCCATCCAAATAAAAGTGTTTTTAAACATGCCTGGATGTGAGTCCAATATAGAAATAAACATTAAACATTTGCCATCTGTTACCCTGTTGAGTCATTGAAGAATATTCTCCCCAAATGTTCATATTTTCAGATTAATTGGTCCATGGCTGCCAGGCACGAAGAAGAAAGAAAATCTAAACCTCAGTGATTCCTCTAAGTTGTAAAAGATGCACTATAGAGACATTGCTATTTGAAGATGAAGTTGTGGATTAACATTGGAGTCAAGCCAGGAGAAACATTCTTAGGTTGTCAGAACATTTTATCCAACAATTAATCATCATCAGCACATTCTAATAACTTTGATTAATTTAATACTTAATATTTTTAATCCCAAATCTTCTACCAAAATATATTTACACATTTCTAACCTTAGAGGATATTGTTTTTTTAATGATCATCAGAAGTTTGAGGAAGATTTTGGAGTGAGGGAAGGAAAAGATAAAGGGGATAGAATGAGAGACAACTGGAATAAATGATGGGTGAGTGAGATTTCAAAAATAGCAGAGAGAAGAAGAGTTAAATAATCAAAGAAGCCTAGTGTTGTTTCTCACATTTCAGTCATGCTTTTCCTCTGAGGAGTATAACATAAGCCAAGGAAGTTAGCTCCTTCTACTCAAAGCTAAAAGAAACAACACAGTTGGTCTTCCTTTTGCCTATGTCCATTTTAGGCTGGCTTCCAGAGTTACTGTCCCAGCACCAAGTTCTCAAGTTCGAAAATAATCATCAGAGCCCAGTCTCTAGTGGAGGATCACTAAAACTACTTCCATAGCCTAGATTTCATTCTGAGTCAATTGTACAACAGCTTCAGAGTTAGGAGTGATGTAAGTGGGAAATAAAGGCAGACACTAAGAAATAATTGTCTGATTGTCTCTTAAGAGGGCCAAGGCAAATTCTTGACTTACAGAGATTTTAGCAATCCTAATTAAATTCCAGCAGAAAGCTTTCAAAAGAAATAAATTTTGTAAAATGTTATAGAAAAGCAAAAGATCTGGGACAAAAATAATTTTTTGAAAAATATACTTTTTGGGAGACTTGTAAACCCAAATTTCAAGGCTAATCAAAATTAAAAATACCCTCTCTTTAAAAGATAAAGAAAACAAAAAATATTCATACATTTAGAAAGTTACAAAATAAAAAATACAAAAACTGTTGGGTTGCTATACATCAGCAAAGCACAATTATTTCAACAAACAATCTGAAAACAAAGAAAATATAGTATCAAAGACAATAATATATGTAGGAATGTACTTAGCCAAGATAGGGAGAAATCCCTACACTGAAAACTGTAAGACAATGATGAAACTGCAGAAGAAACAATAAATGGAAAGAGTGTGCATGCTCTTGGATTAGTAGAGTTAATATTGTTAAAATGCCTGTACTATACAAAGACATCTACAGTCAGTATAATCTGTAACAAGATTTCAATGACATTTTCATAGAAACAGAAAACATAATCCTAAAATGTATACAAAATGAGAAAGACCTTTAATAGCCAAGATGAACAAATTTGGAGGTATATACTTCCTGACTTCAAATTTTATTACAAAACCATATTAATCAAAACAATATGACACTGGCATAAAAACAGATCAATGGAACAGAACTGAGAACCCAGAAATAAACCCACACAAATATATTCAACTAATATTTGGCAAGGGAACCAAGAATACAAAATAGAGAAAAGACTTCAATAAATGGCGCTGGGGAAATTGGACATTCATATGTAAAAGAATGAAATTAGACCTCTATTTTATATCAGTCACAAAAAAAAAACTCAAAGTGAATTAAAGATTTAAATATAATACCTAAAACCACAACACTAGGAAAAAATTCCTTGATTTTGATCTTGCAATAATGTTTTGGACTTGACACCTAAAACATAAACAACAAAATTTTTTAAAGTAGGACTTCACCCAAAAAAAATAAACAAAAAACTGCACAGAAAAATGATTTAAAAAGTAAAGGCGGCCTGGAAGTTCCGCGGGCTGCAGAAGCCACTTTGCCCCACGCTAAACCCTGGAGGTGAAGAGGGCAGCTCAGCTCAGTGAGTGGAGCCCAGGCTGCGGAAAGACTGCATATCTGATCCCTCAACACCTGGGTGAGGGAAAAAACGCTGAAACTGTGGACCCAATGGGGAGCACCTGCAGATCCAATCGGGAGCATCTGGGAACCCGGCAAAGCTGCTGATCAGCTCCACCAGCTCCGGAACCCACAAGAAGGCAGCAGAATAAAGACTGAGACAACTACATCCAAACTCGCATGTGATTATATAAAAACGGACTATAGACTTTCATGCTACGAGTTTCAACCCAAACAAGAATGCCCTGGACTCACTAGAAGGAAAATAAATTAGGGAGAACGGCGATTGGGGAGTTCCCATAAGGGAAGCTGCACAGGCAGGATTAGCTGAACCCTACAACTCTGATGGGGGGAACGCCAGCGGCTTCCTACTCGCTGAGCTCCTTTAAAAATCTAGGTGCCTTTTCTCCTGCATTGCTGGTGGGAATGCAAACTAGTACAACCACTATGGAAAACTGTTTGGAGGTTCCTCAAACTGCTAAACATGGAGCTTCCCT
>NW_004567110.1:29764488-29863712 GCF_000260355.1 Condylura cristata
AATGGGATCAAAAACGGGGGGGTGGGGAGGGAAGTGCATGGGATTATGGTGATGGCACACGGGTGACTTGGTGATGGGAAACTCGCAGGGATTACAATTGAGATGGAAAAAAAATGTACAAAATGATGTAAAAATAAACTGTTATAAAATTTTAAAAAATCATACTTTGAAAGAAAAAAAGTAAAGGCAACAAAGAATGGGAGAAAATATTTGTAAACTTGTAAACCACACATCTACTAAATGGTTAATAACTATATTGAACTCTTTCAACTCAGTAGCAAAAACAAAGCATACATTTTTTTAAAAGGGCAGAAAAACATTTTCCCAAAGAAGACCTACAACTGGCCAACAGGTATGTGAAAAGGTCCGCTACATCACTAATCATCTGGGAAATTTGCAAATCAAAACTACAATGAGATATCATCTCACACATTTTAGAATGGCTATTATGAAAAAACAAAACAAACAAAAAAACAAGAGAACAAGCGAAGGCAAGAATGTCAAGAAAGGGGAACCCTTGTGCATTGTTGGTGGAGTATAAATTGGTACACCCATGAAAAACAGTAAGAAGTCTCCTCTGGTCCCTCCCTGGTGGCACAGCTGGTTAAAGCACAGCACTAAGAAGCTGAAGCCACTTCACTGTACTTCATCAGTCAGCCTGTTCTGCTCCCCACTCTGTCTCTGCCTCTCACCTCCCCTGCACCTCTGGCCTGTACACCAGTTCTGTATGCACAATTAAATAAATCTTTAAAAAATAAAGGCGGGGGGGCTCTCTCCCTGGTGGTGAACTTTGAAGCTCTCTGAAGCCACTGCATCATGAGTTCTATCCCCGGCCAGGAAAATGACCCACATGGTGTGTAGACCTCTCCTGACCCGCCTGGTGCACCCCTCAGCAGTGTTATCTCAGTACATCTGCCTGTTATGCTTCCCACTCTGTCTCTGGTGAATCCTCTCACCACACCTCTAGCCTGTACCCCAATTCTGTAAGCATAAATAAATCTTTTAAAATTTAAAAAAAAAGAAGTCTCCTCAAAAATTTAAAAATAAAATTACCGATTAATCTGGCATTTCCATTCCTGCTAACACCTACAAAGCACACAATTCTCCCTAGTTCAGGGAGATGCTACTTTCTCCAATAACTTTTCATAAGGTATGATCATCGATGAGAACAAATCTTAGGAAATAACATCGAGTTTACTTTCAGCTATGTCATAATGGTAGAGCTGTGGAATAATTGAAAATACTGTAGTATGACATTACAAAGACTATCAGAACTTAACCATAGTGAAGACAACTTCAGTGGTCCATATATTATAATCCCCGGGTTACTTAAAAGTAAAACACTAAAACATAATGTAAGAGGTAAGAATAAAGTACATACATAGAATTTTTACTCATAATCTCTCTTTGCAGTGTACTGTGACCAGGAGCCTGAGGACCTGGGCTATATATAGTCCCATCTTTGCCAACAGCTTGCAATTTTCCCTACTTCTCATCTCCATGCTTAAAATAATGAAATGACCCACCAATGTCAACAAGGTCGTGCTATAAAAATGAACTCAGCAATGCTTTGAGAACCCCAGGAGACAAGTAATCTATGAATTAATTTCATAGACAAACCATCACAGTTTAGAAGGATTTGCTTTTGATTTAATGTTCCACTGTCATAGTCTTGAAATTCTTTGTAAGTTCTGAACAAAGGCCTACTATTTTCATTTTGTGCTGGACCTAGAAATTACGGAGCTGGTCCTAAAATTATTTATGCCAAAACTGATGTGAGGCATCTGAGTTACTCTTTACTTGTAGTCATTTGGGTCACATGTTTGACGAGAAACAACCAATTTATCTGGAAACACCTTAGTAAAGAAACTACAGCTGAAAAACTGGCAAGTTGAGATTGTACAAAGTCTCAGACTTTCTGGTAAGATAAAGACATTCAAAGGTCAACTCATTTGAGGGGTTGGATATTCCAGGTAAAATAGAATACATAGAAAATGAAATACCATTTCCTCTCATTTAACCAACTATCTTTGTGTTGAAGCACATATGGAATTTCATTTTAATCTGTGGCCAATTCTAGTTCCTAAATGAGTTCTATATCCACTATTTTTCATTCAATAAGTGTCTGGTAAATGCTAGGCATAGTGCTTCACGTTGTATATAAAATAACAAATTAAACAAAAACAAAACAAGAAATCAACTTTCTTCCCTCATGAAACTTAAAGTCTCCAAATTAGTCGTCCCTAACCTTCCCATTATAGTGTTTATAATTCTGTTACATTTTCTCCCAGGGCATTGATTTTTTTTAATCTATGAATCTGCAAGAACAGTATGCTCTACATGCAAGTTTTTTTTTTCAATAGCAAAACAATGTAAGTGATTATGCTTTTTAAAATGTCAGATTTTACTATTTAGTAATGAGAGAAAACTGAAAACAATGTATGCTTAGGCCATGTGGAAGGTCTCTAGTAAACAGTTACCACTGCCCCTAATCTAAACCATGTCACCATTCTTCCCTTCATATTCAATGGCAGGCACTACCATGGTCAGTCTCAGGATTGACTTCCAGCCCAGTCAGGCTCTGCAGCCAGCCAGCAAGACCCAGGCAGCAGCATCATTTATAAGTGGGCTAAAAAGCATTTGGCTTGAATCACAAATGCTGAGTCTTTCTGCAAGATGGCAAATACATATCCCAAGTGCTTTGGAGCGGAGCTGATTTTAAAAGCATTGGAGCAAGTGAACCTTCTCTTAATCGTAGTCCAAACCAAAACCATTCGGTCCCCTGCTGTCTTTCTTCATCCTCAGTAGTGTAACTAGGGCTCTTTGGTTCTGGAAAATTATCTCTCTCATGCATTAGCCATAACACAAAGCAGCAGATGCTTAATAGCGACTTCCATACCAGCTCCTGGGCAGAGGAAGTGACAACCGGCTGGAATTAAGCTGAACCTGAAGACATGAGGAGGTTCATTTTTATTTGAGGTGACAAGATCAGCAAATGCCATTTTTCTGGGTTTGGCAATGTAAAGGTATCAAAAGGTACTCATACATTTGTAAGGCAGCTATGCTCAGTCCTGTACTATCATCAGCACTTACACAGGACATGAATGTGTGAGTGGGGAGGGAAGATTTAATTCCTATAAATGACCTGAAGACTTTTATATTCCCTTCAGTGAAAAATGTGTCATCTCATGTGCTCAGAGGAGCATTACCTCCTCCCTTGGTTTTTGATAGAACATCTATTTCTGATGGGAGGAGGCCAATTTGCTATCCCATAATCCCATCTACAGTTGGGCACATGATCAGTAAGACAATCACAATCTTTCTCTGGATGGGTTGTGTGGTTTTTTCCGCCTCAAGACATAGAGAGAAAAACTTCTTTCCTTCTGGTAGCTAGACTGCAACAGTATATGATCTTGGGCTCCTGGTATCAGTCAGCTAGAAAGAATAAGACCAGAAGCAGAGAGAAGCAGAAATGAGAGATAGCAAGGCACCATGATGTGCCTAACTTAGGATCCAATCACACAGAGGCCAGCCCCTCCTCTGCTAGTTCCATTTCCTCAGTGGTAAGCTAAAGCATCTCTTTTATGCTTTACTTTGTACTAATTCAAATTGGATTTGTAACACTTCAAAGAAAAAGATTCCCTGCCCTGAAAACTGAATGTTACACCAACAAATTCAAATACTATCCAGGAGGAGAGAGGGAATCAGATACTTAGATTCAAGGAAATCTATCTCCAATCAATTAATTTCATTTATTTATATCACTAGTGCATTCCCTTCTCTAACAACAAACTCCAACATGCACAAAACTCATGTTTCCAGAAATCATTAACATACATCCAAAGGTAATGACCAGATTAAATGAATACCATTCTAGATCAAAAGAGTACCAAAGTCAAATTAAAAATCCTCTTTCAGACCCTCCCTGGTGGCAGAAGGTTAAAGCACAGTACTGTGAAGTTATAGGCAGCCACTGCAGCTATACATCCGTTTGTCATCACGATTTAAAACATAAGTCTCCCTTAGTTAAAACCTTTCAATGGACTTCTGGTTAAACATGTATAAGTAAAGCTAGTCACATGATTTTCTTATAATTTCCAACAAAAATATGAGGTTTGGGATGGAAGAGAAACATTAATATCTGCCAAGTAAGTGAGCAACTATCAAAACTGGAAACTGACAAAATAATTTTCGGATAAGAACTATGCCGATGTATCCCAATAGTTGTCATGATGATTTCATAAAATCTTGAAAAATGCCTATTGATACTCTCACTGTGGGGAGGAAAAACTGTCAGTGCAGGTCTCTCATCTTTTTCTTCTTTTGAGGGAAAATGAGTGGTGGAGGGATAAAGTAAGGAGAAGTAAATAAGCAGAACTGGCTCTGTTCAATGGGACTAGTGAACCTAAGACTTTATATTAGATTGGTAAGAAGATTCCAAGCCCCAACAAGGTGCACCATTATTAACAAGGTGCAGTGAAAGAGCACACAGCTCCAACTGGGTAGAGCAAACAGTATGATAAAAGTAGAAAGAGTCAAAACAATTCATCTATAATAAATCAGTGTAAAAAAAGTCTGAACCAAGCTCCCTCTGTTGAACATGAGCAAGATGAAAATATATAATACAGTAACCATGCAAACATATCACAAAGGAAAAGGAATGAAAAGCAGCAAAACAGCATGATAAAATTCAGGTTTTCCAAAAACATAATCATGAAAAAGAAGAATTCTCTATGAGCAATTTCACTGATATGAGAATTTCATATCAATTTTGATTTTTTTTAAAAAAATCAAAGTGAATTAGATGAAGAGGGAAACTACAAAAGTTAAAAAAAAACATTGAAAAGTAACTGAAAATGTAATTACTGACACAAAATCTGGGATAATTCCCTGGAAATGTGGAGGAAAAGGCAGAAACTAAAAATGTAACAGGGTGGTCCCTAGGAAAAAGGAAAGTTCCAGGTTCCCTGCCCCACCCGAAAGGAGGGTGGAGCTGAGCAGAGAAAAAGGAAAAGAGAGAGAATGAAGCAGGAGGGAGAACAAGACGGAGACCTAAGGAAGCCACATGGAGCAGCAAGCATGTGATGAAGAAACCAGGCTTGTTTCCTGACCCTGGACTGGTTAAAGGCAGATGTGGGTGAGATACCTACAGGGAGGTGACTATGGCAGTGTTTATATTGATTTTGATTTTGCTCTTTTGCTCCCAGATTCGTCTGGCCATTTCTGACCCTTTTCCATGGGTCCTGGCCAGAAGGTGCTTTAGTTTTGTGGCAGCTTTCAGGCCTTGCTTTGGGCCAATCCCTTTTGGGTTGACTTTTGCCCACGAGAGGATTGGTAACTTCAGGTGTTTGATTTAGAAGTTATATTCTTTGTGTTCTGTATTGTATATTCACTGTATTAAAGTCCCTTTTCATTAAAGTTTTATATGTTTTGTCTTGTTGCAGCGGATGGCAGAACACACTTAGAGCAGGCAGGTTTGGAGCTTAGGGGTGCCTCTCTCTCCCCCTGTCCTCTTAACAGAATTGGGGTGCCCTATAACAAAAACAGTAAAAGGAAACATGGACTAAAATGACAAAAATAATACAGAATAAAGATTTTGGAATCCTTTAGAAAAAGAATCTAAAATTTGGGGGAAGGGGGAATCACTCAAGGGTTACTAGAAGAATTCACAACCCCCTACCCCAAGTGAAAAATATCTTTAAGTCTACAGATTAAAAAGCATATACCAGGTTTTGATACACAGACTTAAACTTGGTTTATCTAATATTCATTTCCCTTCCTCTTCATAAGAGCAATACATCTTTGTGTAGATATCCACATTTTCCACATGCTTCCTAAGCTTTTAGAATTCTGACCCTATGCTCAACATTAAGAGTAAGTTCTGATTAGTTTAAACCAATCTAAAAATTCAACTGGCCCTGCCATGATTTTGGTTCAGGTCAAGGCATGTGAATTAAGAAATCAAATCAGGTAGACTGATTTTTAAAATTTTTTAAATTGGATAAATCCTACCTTGTTAAATCATCTTCCCAATATTCATTATTATCATTATTATCACAGATTATTTACTTCATAGATAATAAAGTAAGAAAAAAAATCTTTGTATTTACCCATGATTATGAATTTCTTTGTTCATCATTACTTTTACATACAAGCCTTTCCTTTAAGCTTGGCTCTTTTCTTTCTGAATTACTTCCTTTAATAAGTTCTTTCAGCAAGGATTAGTGCTTAGTAAATTCTCTTATCACTTGCTTGAAAAATACCATCACTTTAAACTTACTCCTTTAAAAATGATAAAGCTATGTATAAAATGATAGTTTAACTTTTTTACTTGGGACTATTAAATATATTCTACTGTCCTGGAACTATCATGCCAATAAACCTGCTATAAGATTAATTATCCCTTGAAAAATAACCTGCTTTTTCTGTTCATAATAAATATTTGATCTTTGTCACGGGTGTTGTGGAGTTTCACTAAAATTATTTATTTTTATTTATATTTCATATGAATTCAATATAGAGAACTGTGTGCCAAAGTCAGTTCAGACCAGCTCTCAAGAGCCAATTATGCATATTTCTTCCCAACTCCACATTCAGCAAAGTAACCTGAATTCAGCTAGAAACCTCAAAGATGTCATCATGACAGTTTTTATGGTCCAGTAGTCAGCAAATACAAATCCAGGCTGATTTTTTATTCTGGCAAGCTAGTTAAACTCTTACCAGTAAGGTCATGCATCAATCAGCACATTTAAGTCAATGGTGAACTGAATTACAATGGCGGTCCATTGCAAAAGCTTTAAATAGCTACACCAATGTCTAGAGGTGTGAGAAGGTTACATCATCTAGGTTTGTGTGAGTGCACTTTATGATATTTGTACAACAAATACACCTAATGATCCATTTCTTAGAATATATTCTCACCAATAAGGAACACATACCACTGAGTATGGCTTTTCAAACTCCAGCTATTAGCCATTTAGCCACCACCCAAGTGGTGTAAATCAGTAAAACTATACAAGTCAAAAGGAGAGAAGAGGATCCTCTCCCACTGACCATGCAGCCCTCTAGACCAAACTGGGACAAATTAAAAAGACTACCAACCATGGCTGAGAATACCTTAAAAATTACAGCATTATCTGAAACTCCAGAAAAGCTGTTTTTAGCAGTGCTGTCCAATATTACGATAAACTCAAAAGGACATATGCTTTAAAAACCCTGTGCCACCTGTTCCAGAGAACTATTTCTGTGCTGACCTTCCTACAACTTTCCCAATATCAGCCTTTACCTGCCTGTCCAGTAGATTCCTATCTAGAGCTCTAACCTAAATAACAAGAAAGGGGGAGATGCAGATTCCCTAGGCCCCCTTCTTCTTGGAATTTTGCTTGGCACTAAGAGTTGCTGTAGAGTCAGGCAGGGGGCCTCTCATCAGGTCAGAAGTGTTGGTATGAGGATATCTACTGAAAACAGCAGGCAGACATTATGGCTAGATTAGCATAACCCACTAGACCACCTTGACAGGAAATTAAGTGTAAATAGGAACTAGAGACTGGATGTTTTGATAATCAGCAACAATGCAGCCCCCCAAGCAATAGCCCCTGATCATTTCCCCCTAACTTGTGCCAGCAATTATGCATCCACAGTACACACCTCTGAACACATTCCCCTACACATACCTCCACATACTTACCCACCTTCCCTGAATCTGACACCAAATAAATGCGAGAATGGCCAAGGAGAAGGGGCTGCATCTCCATAGGTGAAAGCCCCCTCTATGTCTCTCTCTACTACTTGGGTTTTGAGTTATTCTTCCTCCATCCCATTCAGCTCCCAACATTGCCCTTCCCTGGCACGCCCCCCCACCCCATGAGACAACAGTTTTTAGTTTTTCTTGGTTTTACTGTTCATCATTTTTGGAAAACATTAAGCATGAGCTCTTCCAATATTGGCCCCCTCTCCATTCTCTTTTTGTATTCTCTCTTCTATGTCTCTTAAACTTCTTCAATTCATTATCTCTCTTTTCCCTTCCTCTCCCCTACCCAGCTATAATTCTAGGTGACTTTTTTTCAGTTCTTACAATTCACTGACTCTTCAGCTATTATCCTGTATTTAACTCAACCATGGAAATATCAAAACATGCCTCTATTTCTAAAAGATCAATTTGTTCAAATCTCTTGCTTTTCACAGTGTACTGTTTTCTCCTTGACTTCCACTTCTATCAGTTTAACTATTTGAAGCTTGATGATTTTATAGTATTCCTCAAATTGCTCTACTGTCTCAAGTGCATGGGGATATTTATTTTGTCTGATAACTATCTCTCTTGATAGATTACATCCCATGAAATTTATAATTTTTAATTATTTACCCTCTTTCCTCTCTCTACCCCCAGAATACCTGAGAATTCTGGTTATAAAAACCTTGCTACAATACTATTTTAGTTTTGATATTTTTAATTAACTTACATATTTAGACTTTATTTATATATTTTATCTACTATGTCTATAGATTCATAATTGTGGGATTGAAAACTTGGTGAAGTTTATGCTAATTCAGCTGACTTTATTGTTAGACCAGAAAATACCCTATTTTTATAAAAAGTAGTTATTTTTTTTAATCTATTTGTATGTGTACAATGTTCACCTAATAGTAATGATTGTTATTTCCAGAGGTTTGGGTTCATTAGAGTTTTTTGTTTAAATTTTCATTACATATGGAAATTGTTTGAATATTTTAATAATTACCTTGCCTCATTTTAACTGGAAAGAAAGTTATTATAAATGTCAGTATTGCTCGTGTTTTTGGACAAAGCCCAATCTCTTTAGCATGCTAACCTAGGACTTTCATCTGACCTCATCCTATCTGTCTAGACCCATTTCTCAATAGTATCCCTGTATTTCTTATCCTATAGCTCAGAAGATAACCCAATGTTGCCCACAAGTCTCTTCTGTCACATTCTCATGACTTCATTTAGTATCCTCCCTCCACAAAAAATCTTTTGAGCATTTCTGACATCCTTTCAGCAGGGCTCAGGATTATGCAACCTTCAAGACCACTTATTTCTTAAGACCTCTGCATAACCTTTTCTTCATCTCCTTAATACATAAAATTTTCCATATTGAAATCACATTTATTTGTCTATTCCCCACTTCAGGGAATGCTAAATACTAAGTCTAATATTTTTATGCCTCATTTATTCAATGAATGAGTTCATGAACAAATAAATGAAATGAATGTTCACAAATTGCTGAGTTAATAACAGGCTTTTCAAGGATTTCAATCTGGGTGGGATGCAGGTTCACCTGAGATACCATGTGACTTTTTGTATCTCAGTTATGTCCTCTGGGGATGTTTTGGTAGCCCTGGTTAGCTGTTGAAATGTCTCTAAGAGAAAAATGGTATCCTATAATAGCTTACACATAAATTGTTTTCAGTTGTCATAGCATTTCCACAAACATTTCATTTGACCCATTGAGGTAAATGGGCAATTAGTCACCCAGTTTGTATGAAAATAAAACAAAAACCACTGTTGTTTATAGCAGTCTTGTGCAAAGATTCAGGGAAACAG
Organism: Condylura cristata; assembly: GCF_000260355.1. Classification (NCBI taxonomy): domain Eukaryota; kingdom Metazoa; phylum Chordata; class Mammalia; order Eulipotyphla; family Talpidae; genus Condylura; species Condylura cristata. Next base: position 29,774,051 of record NW_004567110.1, read on the forward strand.
CATTGACCTAAGTCTTCTGTTGCCCCATTCAGTGATCTGTGGTCTGATTCTTTTTTAACCAACATTCTCTACAGCTCAACTGTAATCCTAATGCCCACTGTAGTAAGTATTATGATGTTAGTTACAACTGTGTAATGGTAAGAAAGCCAAGGTCACAATTACAGTATAATCCCACTACCCTCTTTCAATTGCTGAGTGCCTCATGTCACCTCTCTGGCCTCCAGCTTTTTTCAGATACAGCCTGAGCTCCATCATCTTCCACATAAAGAACAGATAACTTCTAAGGGTGTTTATTCTTGACTGTTGCCTAAGCCTGAGTCTGTAAGCATGTACTACAGGAACCAAGCCTAATTGAAGTTCTAGACTTCGTGCTGGCCACATTTTCTAGACTACTGACAGGTGCCTGGAAGACTGTCATCACAGGACCCCGGATCTTTTGACCCAGTCACATTCACACTTTTTCTCTATGATGATCCTTTCTTGACCTTTCTTTCTAGAGGCTAAAAAGAGCAGTTACATAACTGAGAACAGCTAGATGTAACCAAAAATTGCAAGGCAATTTGAGACAACCCACAAAAAAGAAAATGAAATTCACTGATCTCAGTACATAAACTTAACAAAGACATGACCCAGCTGCCTTCCATTTCCACCACCTCCTCACATACCAATTTTTAGTTAAAGCTCTTATTATTTCACTACTCAACATGTTTTCAACAAAGGCAAAAAGATCCACTCCAATTGCCCAACTTTCTTATCGAGATTTTTTTTCTTTCTTGTTTCATTTTCATCACACTTTAACACCTTGTAGGTTATTTTAAGAGTTAGAAAGTAAGTCTTTTTTTCTTATAGAGTCATGAGACAGCTAATTTCACAAAATAGTAAGAAAGCTAGACACTAAAGCATTGGAGAAATATTGGTCACTTGAAATTACTTACACTGCTCCATTATTATAAAATAAACATGTTAACTCAAAATGCTACTAGAACTTAAAAAACAAAACAGAAACATAATCCACATGAATTCATTTACAGAATTCATCCAGGATAAGCTGGAGCTGACTGGATTCAATTCTGCATGATTGTTTTATAATTTTATCTTATATTCAAAAAATAATGGAGTACTTTCTTCAAATAAAGAAAATAAACATGTACCTGCTATCAGAACACAAAGTGAGAACAGAGCTAAGCACTGCCATAGTAGAAGTTCATACAGATGACAAATAAAAAACTCACCAGGACTGACTAGTTGGAGTTGACCTATAAATATGGCATGGAGCCGAAGAAAGAAAGTTGAGTAAAAGTGCTCAGTTTGTTTTACTTTTCTGGTGAAATGACCATTTGTTTCCAAATAGTCCCAAAGCTCATGTCTTTAACGGCCATTACTCCACTGTATTGGCATGCTGCTGAGGACTTTGCTTATTCCATCATTATCAAAAAGAGCTGCTGGAATTAATTATGCAATTATAAATAATATCCCAAGTACCTTCAAAACTAATTCTGGCAATATCTTTAAATTTCACATCAATAGCAGACTCCCTTGGTTTGTTCTGAAACAAACTGGAACCTGACAATATTGGAAGTACCTGAACCAAAAAAGAGGGCAGTCACTTATTTTCCATAAATTGTCATCCCTATCTGAAAGTCTTTCATATGGGCACAAAAGCACAAATCATGCCATTTTCAATAATAAACAATTATCTACAAATTATGCATAGCTACTTAGTTAACATGGTGAAAGCATTTGGATGTAGAAAAACTATATCATCTATTGTTGTTAAAATAGAATGTGTAAAAATGTAAGTAAACTAGGCATTTAAGATTCAGGATTTTAATTTTTTTCACTATTAACTATTTACTAATATAAGTCAATAAGTCAAATTGTTTGAGAGCAAACATTGCTACAAGAAACATTTCACTCTTGTTAAAGTATTTCTCTTCACTGGCTGAATTCCTGAAAAATGCAATATCAAATTCCAGTAGAATTTTAGTTCAAATGACCTCAAAAGTTGGTTATAAAGGACTATGACATCATTGTGTCCTATTTTCTGTCCTTTTTCAGGCAATATAATGAATTGTCTTTCTTCTGTAAATCTACCATCTATGGAGTCTTTAGTATGCCTCAGGCATCACTACTTTGCATATATTATCTTACTTAATTATTGTGACAGCCCTTTGAACAGAAGCTATTATGCATGAATATATATACTAAAGGAACTGAGGTATAGGGAAATTAAACATTTTGCCCTCTGTCATGTGGCTGGTAAATAATAGAACCTACCTTTGATCTCAGAGAGCCTGATTCAAAGCCCATGTCTTTCACAATGTTGTTAACCAGTTCTTCTCTCCTCCCCACATACATAGTTACCTCTAGCATCTTGGAGTAGTTATGACTTTAATGCTATCTAAGATTATAAAATCCATTTATAATTCATGAAAAATTCTTCCCTAAACCCCAAAATCAATTTTGTTAATGCACAACTGGGAAGCATCACAAACACTTGAAAATGTGTTGTGTGTGTGTGCGTATGCATGTATGTGTGATATATATATATATATATATACATACACACATATGCTACCTATGTTATCTATTTGGTAGGCAACAATAGAGAAAATAATAGAAGATTGGAGATTTATCATCTGTGCCAAAATAATATTAAACAGACAAATGCAAGCTCCTATGATTTCCTCAGGCAACGTGCCCAGCACTTGATACAGTGTCTGGCACTTGGTTTAATAGATGTCTTTGTAATGACTAAGAGAGAGGGTGAATCGGTGGTCAGCAAAGAACACTAATAGATAGGGACGACATGTTAAGAAAAAGATTTCATGGTCCTCAATGACACCAAGGTTAACATGGATGAGTAGATGTGGTACTGAACAGCTTGTGTTTACAGAAGCTGCCATCTTAGATATGCAGGTATTAGTCTGCCTTGGTTGACCACCTTTGTTTGTTCAATGCTGTGGGCATCTGGGTGGAGAGTAGATCAGAAAATAATACAGGTGATTAGAGAATCAGAGAAGTCATACCATAAGATTTAGAAAAAACTAAGGCTTTCCAACATTGTCTGGGGAAAGGGATTAGACTGGGTATGAGTAATCTGAAGGTACTGGGTAACAATGAGTGGAACCCACAAAAAAGATAAAGTTGGGCTCAAAGTTAGAGAACAGGCACTCTATATCTTTACCATCACCTCCTCATTACCTCCTAATCCAAAGCATTTTTCAAAGTCTAGAACAAACATCAATGCCTTGGAGAAGCTTCCTTCCCCACCAAGACAACCCTTTAGTAACTTCTAAATTACTTCAGTTGACCATCTCAGTCAAAGACATGTCTTAGCTCCCTTCTTCACTCAGTGCTGTAATAGTGACAGGAATACAAAGATGAGTCAGACTAGATTATTGTCCTTGAGATACTAACATTTTTGATAGATACTCACAGAAGTAAACAAAGATGACAACATACTCTGGCCTAACTATTGGCTTTTGGAAGATAAACATCCAAATAAATCTGAGGAATCTGAGAACACTTACTTGTTTTCCCTTGAGTTGTCTTTACAGGAAGTTTGGGAATAAAGTAGCTTGAAGTGTGAGAAAGGATGCCCAAGCACAGGGCACAACTAAGTATATAAAGGAATGGGTCCTAAGTGACCAGAGAGTATCAGTGCAATTAGGAATGTCCTAAAATAAGGGTCTTACTTCCTTAATATTTGCATTGTCTTAAACATAATAGATAATCAACACATAATGAACAATCAATAATTAATTACTTATTTGTCTAGAATAAGTAACACAAGCAAGAAGGGACAGCGATTTTCTCTAATCCTCATACTCAGATTAACAAGAATTGGACTGGTGGGTGGATGAGTCCACCATTTTAAAAAATGTGGATATTTCATGTAGTATAAAGAAAAGAGTGTATGATCTATAGTCAGACCAACTTGGGTTTAAAGCTCAGCCTTATGATCACAGAAACACACAGTCCTTTGAGCCTCAATTTTCTCATCTTAAGACAGAGCTAATAAAACTTACCTCACAGAACTGTTGTGCAGTTTAAATGAGATAATAAAAGTGAAGCCCAAGAAAGCTGTTAATATTAAGTGACCCATAAATCACAGATCTGATGAAGAATCAGATGAGGATCTCAAATTTATAAGTTAAGGACTTGGAGAAGGATTTTATTAGCATTGTTATGGGCCAAAGTGACATTCATTTTGTACCTAATAAAAAGGGGGGTACATAGGGAATATTGAATCTTGTTAGCACATGAGGCTCAGATAGAGTTGCCCAGCTCAGTTACCAGTCCAAATTTGTCATCCCCTACAACCAGTAACTTCTGCAGGCCCTATCCCCATTGTTGGGTATCTTTACCAGAAAGTTCTAAGAAGTCTAACTGTCAAAGGGAGTAGAAATTGTCATTCATTCTATAATCAAACAAGTTAGAAAGTCTTCTTAACTAAAACTAGCTCTTTTCTTGAAATGATAAAAGGGACAATATCAGGAAAAATGGGATCTAATTGGCCATGCCCATATGGTGATAGTCTCTAGATGTGGGAAAGGACTAATAACAAAAGGCAAAGTTCACAAGCAGTATTCCTATAATGCTGAATAATGGTAGACAGTTAGGAAGCAGTGGATTTGATGGCACAGGAGACATTTGTTCAGAAACCTGCAGGTGGCATGCATATGCTTCAGTTTCTGATGCCCATCAAGTTGTATCTGGCTTAAATTAGCAAGGCATGGTAAGTGTTGGGAGGAATGCCACATGAGCAATCCCCAGACAATCTCTCCTGGAACTACTTTTCTTCTCAAGAGAGGTCCCACACTTAACAAAGTCAATACAGAGTTTGTCATTGTGATATGAGACTCATTCCCTTCCAAGCATCATCCTGGCTCAAGTTTTGGTTTCGAATCACTCTATTGCTATCTTACTTACAAGCATATTCATTTTGCTATTTCTCCAAATCAATTAAGCAGACTTCCCTTTTCCACTTTATTCTTTATCTGAGTTGTACTGTATTCACTAAGCCAAAGTGCTTTTCACATCTGCCAAGCCATGAACTTTCTTTTACCTAAGCCAGACCAAGGCACCTACATCATGTAACTTTCCCACATGTAACCACCCCATCACCCTCAAGAACAATCCCAGCCTGCCCATTCCCACTCTGAGCTCTGGGAGTTAAGTCATCTGGTTACATTTCAGTTGATGATATGTATCTGTTTGTCTCCTCTAATGACTGGTAAGGACTTGGGGGTCGAGCTCATGTCTGATCTTTACTTCATACATCTGTACACTACTGAATACATCATTACTGTACATTACTCTAATCCTGTAGGGACTCAATAAAAACTTGTTGACTGACTGATTTAGCACGGGGATGATTATTACGTAAGCCACTTTGGTAAATAAATTTCAAATAATGACCAGCTCACACAAATGTTTTACTAGCTCACCCTCCCCATGGAATTAATATAAAGGATGAAAATCAGCAGTCATTTCTACTTGCCCAACATTAAATGTTAACTCACCCCAAGAGAGTAACTGTTTTCAAGCCTAATTTCAAGTCAAAATGTCTAAAATGGTTGTCATTCTTGGTGACATGCTGGGAAGATTCAAGAACTAAGGTATCAAATCCAGTCACTTCCACAGGTTATTAACTCCAGCCCTGCAGATCATTATTTCTAGCATATTGCTGATAATAATTTAAGTTACTTATTTGAGTTCAACTTCATTCAATAAAAGAGGATTTACTCTCAAGGACATTACAACATTTGATAGGAACTACTTTTTTTAATCATCTTTATTAGGATAAAATTTATTCTTTGAAATAAAATTTATTAGAAACTTTGATTCGATTTATATTGTTCTTTAATGACTTGATTGAGTCAAGGTACAGGAATGTAGCCATGAAAATAATCACCTGCCTACTTACGTTATCTGAGGTCAAAAAGAAATTGGACATAAATTTTAAAAATAAATTTAATGCATGTTTCTCTTTTCCTTTGTTTTTAGTTATGCCTTCATAGAAGCCTGGGAATGAGCAGGGGTCGTGAAGCAGGGTGGGATGGCAGGGCAGAATTTTACATGTTACCTCAGTCCAAGTTATTTAGATGGTATTCTAGTCCTTCCATGTGAAATGAGACACACTCACGTGTCTCAGAATTCAAGGATCAGAGTTAGCAGATGAGTAGCAAGTTAACTCTAGTTTTATGGTAGACAAAATTTTCTTACTTAGACTAATGATTTTGACAATTATTTTCAAAATTAATTTATTTTAACTTTTATTTGTACATGTTTAATATGTTTAAATGGTTTAACTATCAGTGTGGATTATAAAAATTAAATATCCATTTAAAGGAAAGTGTTTGAAGAACAAATACTGAAATACTTGAGAATTATTATAGAGTGCCACACTACTAATTATACTTAGCTTATTTCAGAATGTTCATGAGAAAACAAATAAACCAACTTTTAGTCACAGTGTGAAAAGATTTGGTGCTCTAATAGCCTTTCATCAAATAAACATTTCAGCTGCATAAAACACAGGCAACACTGCAGAGCCCAGAAGGTTTTTTTCAAGTCAGGTGCAGCCTGATTCACAGTGACAGCTTCTCTGAAGTTACATCCTCTAAAAAACAAAAATTGTCATTTGGGGGCCTCCCAGGTGAAAAGGCACAACAGAAACAAAGGGGCTAGAATATATCATTTGTACAGCAAAAGAAATGCTCACAGTCTCTAGGGCAACAAGTATTTTAAAGTATATTTGATGTTAAAACTGAGCTTTTCATTTCCTCCCCTTTCTTAGGAAAATATCAGCAAATACAACAAAGAACCTTCAAAAGGTAAGCCACACAAACTTCACATTCAACACACTGGACTTCCAAGTTCTCTATATATATAAATGGGAATAATGAGACTTCGGTTGAAAATACCGTGATAGACCAGAGACCGTGATCTAATATCAGAATAAAGTTTAAAAATGTCATTAAGTGAGATGATTGGTGATGAGTGAAGGTCATGCCCAGTTTACTTTTCACAGTTGACAGATCAAAGTCATTCCTTCACTTGGGATAAAGACTGAAAGCAGTTAGCTGGCTTTGGAAATTCCTTTCACATAATATGAAGTCTCTCTGGGTCTGCTGTTTCTAAAGCATATGAATGGTCCAAACAAATGTCAGGGAGTCAGGGTAGAGTGGAAGAAAATTAAAGGATACATCTCAGTTTAAATGATTATTTTTAAATCCAGGATTAAACAATGTGGGAATGCAGTCATAATGTATGATGGTGCACGATAACCATAAATGTCATATGCTTCAGCAATACATAGAAAGAAAAATAAGACTATGTCCTAGAAGGATGAATTCATGAGGTCAGAAGGTGCTAATGGTCGTTATACCTGATTCAGTTAATTCAGAGTTCTTCTTCTCTTCCCTTTCCCATTTAGCCCATCATTGGAAATTTGCCGTTCTCCAGTTCTGCTGAAGCCATGCACAGCTCTATCAGAAATCCCTTTCTGTGACTAGAAGTCTAGATTCATCTATTCTGTCCTAGTCCCTACCCTTGAAGACTACACAGCACAAACTAAATCCTTTCACCGTCTAACATGTCTCAACTCTTTAAAGATGTTTATCTTATTCTCATCATCTCTCCCTCCAAATCTTCTCAATCATTTCAAATATTCCTCATGGATATTTGTTCAATCCTCTTTACATTCTGATGAGGCTTTCTATTTGAAATCAACTTGCCTATGTCCCTCTAAAATATTAATGTGAATACAGATTTCCAAGAATAATCATCCCAGGGTAAAGACAAAGTTAACTCTCATCTCTTTTCTTCTACATGTTATTCTTCCTTTTTTTTTCAGCTAAGATCTTATCAGCATTTGTGCCAGCTACTGACATTTGAGCAAATTTCTCCAACCTAGAATAACTAATGTTTATGTTGTAAAAATTGCTTTCATCTTTACATCTCACTTAAACCTGATGGCAATCTGTAAAATAGTGTTTCTTTCACCATTTTCAGATGACAAAACTAAGATTTAAAGAAGTTAAGTACATTTTTTCCTAGGTCACATAAATAAGTTTCAGAGTGAGGACCCAAACTCAGATCCTCTGACTATAGTGTTTCATAAAGATTTTGCTCTACTTTAGATTCTTTGATGCTCCAGTGATATAATGATAGATTCACGGCAGGACTCCAAAAATTAGTTTCCTGTTCTGCCACTGTGGAAGCTGTATTTTAGGATAGAGTGAGTGCAATATGCCGCCTCCTTTTCAAAATTTTCACAAACCATCCTCTTACTCACTCCAGAATTTTGACATATTTAACTACAAACTCGGTGGTCTATTGTTTGTGGTTTGATTCTTTAATTTTTGAAAGTCAGATTATATTTTGTATATTCCAGCTATCAGCTACCTTCCCTGCATTCCAAAATATCAAAAGATCACCAACTCTTACTCATGTCTTTTTCAACTCAGAACCATTGTCTGATGCATTAAAGTTTTAAAACAGGGACCTCCCTGGTCGCGCAATGGGTTAGCACACAGCATTGCAAGCTGGCAGCAGCCACTTCAGTGTGACCTCAATCCCCGCCCCAGAGGTGACCCACATGGCATGGCAGACCTCTCCTGGCCCACCCACTGCTTCCCTCAGCAGTGTACTTCGTTGATCTGCCTGTTCTGCTCCCCACTCTGTCCCTGGTGAAGCCTCCTTTGACCCCTGCTCCTTTGGCCTGTACCCCAGTTCTGTATGAATAAATAAATCTAAAAAAAAAGTTTTAAAAACAATCTTAAATATAATGATTTTCTCTCTGCTTCCATCAAAGACATTGATTTAATTTTTTAAAAGAACTAAAAGGATTGGACTGACAAAGGAATGCAAGGGCACCTAGACACCCCCATGACAAGAGCAGGACATGACACCCTGCAAAATATATATATATATCAGAAAACATACAGTGAAGCCTGGAAGAATATAGAGGGCTGAGAAAAGTACAATGCATATCATAATATTATTTTATATAAAAAATGGTGCCCATTACAAACTACAGGAATTTCAGTTTTTAAGTTTAGTCATTATAGTCAAGGATTCCAAAAATTAAGAACACTGCCTGATTTAATATCCCATTAATCAGGATCCTCCAATGCAACAAGGTAGTTAACTGTTAATTTCTTTTACATGTTTTTTTCTATGTTGATGGAATTTCACTAATGACTTTGTCATGTTTAGAGCCCAGATACTCTGTTCATTGTTGCCCTCTAATCTCCTCCTCCTTTAAAATAATTTAAATTTAAACACTTTATTTGGTTTTCAGGAAGCCACCCCACTAGCATTTTCCTCTTACATCTGGCTACTTCTCCATTTCTTCGACATGAATTTTGAAGTATCCCAGAATTCAGTCCTTGGACACCCTCTCTTTCCTAACCACATGTATCCCTAGATGACCTCATCCAGACTCCCGGAACAGGTAGCACTGGCTCACTGATGCATGCAACCCAGCTCTCCTCTCAACACAGGTCTGATTATCTGTCTATCTAGCATCCCCAATTGAATGTTTAATAAGGTTTCAAAATTTAATGTGTGGAATACTGGAATTTTGATTACTGCCTTACACAACCATCACCATAAACTAGCCCTTCCCAAAACCTTCCCATTTGAATAAATGTAAATTCCAATCTTTCATTCCTTCAAGGTAAAAATTTAAGTGTTGGACGTCTTCAACAAGGCTGCAAAGAGTTGCTGGGATTAAGTTCTCTCTGGACATAGAAGTAAGGGAGAAACTGCAGCAAACTCCAGCCAAGACTCGGACGTTTTGAACAGGATCTGCGATTCAGGGGGAGCAGGAGGAAAATGAAAGCAACAGAAGAGTGGGAGATATCCACCAGGACCCAGTTCCCCCTCCCTCACTTACAAACCCATAACACCTTGACCAAGGAAAGAAAAGGAGGAGAAAAAAAAACCTGAAAGTAACTGGGAAAAGCTGAAACATCTGAAAACCTCAGAGGGAGAAACAAAGGTCAGAAGGTCAATTTGCATGGAGGGGAGCAGGACTACTACAGATCCATGGGGATGAGACCTGTGAGAAGGATAAGACAGCCTTCTTGCCACCATTGGGGGCAAGGCAGAGGCCTGGCATCAGCCTGAGGCAACACCTTGTTCCCTGACATAGGAGGCAGCAAAGTGAAAGTGCTTCCACCTTGAGTAGCGATTCTCTGATAGTGGAAGCCAGGCAGGAAGTGGCAGAAGCATACAATACCCACATTAACCTTGGCCACTGCATGCCTCTGCTGCTGAAACAGGACCTTGGGTGCCAGTCGTGGTGTGACAGCCTGTGCTCAGCCCCCAGCCATTAGCTAGAAGAGTGGCAGGGTATGGCTGCCGCTCACTGGAGCAGGCAGGGATACCCTGCCATAACGGGCAGCACACAGCACTAGGTCAAAACCGGAAGTTGGGCAATGGCAGAGCCACCACTACTAACACATAGTACCTTATCCAGATTGGAACCCAGGCCAGGGGTGGGGCCACTGCCAATAGGAGCACAAAGCCCCACTAATGAAGGCAGGCAACAGAGGAACTACCACTACAACAAGAACATGCATCCCCCAATCACAGTCTCAACCCCATGCCCCCCTCCTTTAGAACAGTGGAAACACAGAGGGAGGGAGTCACCAGATATGGCACTCAAACTCACTATCATGCTCACAAAGCTATCAACCTTGTGGAGGACTGACGCATTAGTCCTTGACCCAGTCTGAAAACCATATAATCATATCAATAGATGCGCAGAAGTCATTTGTCAAAGATCAACATCCATTTTTGTTTAAGGCCCTAGAAATCCTCAGAATAGAAGGAAAGACCTCAACATGATAAAAGACATATATGACAAAACCACAGCCAATATTATCCTCAACGGAGAAAAGCTGAAAGCCTTTCCTTTAAGATCAGGAACAAGTCAAGGGTGTCCACTATCGCTACTGCTCTTCAACATAATACTGGAAGTCCTAGCCAGAGCATTAAGACAGAAAAAAGACATCCAAGTAATCCAGATAGGGAAAGAAGAAGTAAAACTATCTTTGTTTGCAGACCATATGATAATTTACATGGAAAACCTTAAAAACTCCATAGAAAAACTAATCAAAACAATTAACCAGTTTAGTAAGGTAGCAGGCTATAAAATCAACATAAAAAAGTCAGTAACCTTTCTACCCACAAACAACCAATCAAAAGAAGCAGAAATCAAAATACCATCCCCTTTATGATTGAAACAAACAAAAAAAATCAAGTACTTGGGAATAAACATAACAAAAGAGGTAAAAGACCTATAAAATGAAAACTATAAAATGCTGTTGAAAGAAATACAAGACACAAAGAAACAGAAAGACATCCCCTGCTCATAGATCAGAAGATTAACATTATTAAGATGGACATTCTTCCAAAAGTGATATACAGATTTAATACTATTCCAATAAAAATCTCAATGATATTCTTCAAAGAAATAAAACTAATATTGATGAGATTTATATGAAGCCACAAAAAAACTCAAATAGCCAAAACTCTCCTAACTAAAATGAAAGAGAACGGAGGCATCACACTTGCAGACTTCAACCATTCCATTTAAAAGATCAGAATGTACATTTAGAATATTCAGAAATACTAACCTACAGCATTTTTTGAATGTTCTGAAATTGGAACATCCAAAATCAGATCAAGCTCTACCTTAAACAGAACATGTCCAAAATAGAGAAAGACAAAAAAGCCCAGCAAAATTGAGATAATTGAATTAATTTTAGAATAAGCTTCCTCCACAATCAATTTCAATAATTATTACTCTGGCTATCCACTGGGACAACCCACCAAAGAAAATTCTACTGAGAAGTAAGTGTTATTGCAGATGAATTCTTGGGACACTTAAAAAAAAATGCACAGGGAGAAAGTTAAGAACTGGAGATTTGGGGCCCCCATGGTGGTAAATGGTGTTATGTCTCAGCATCATGAAATTACCCACAGCCACTGCAGCATAAGTTGGATCCCCAGCCAGAGCTGACCCACATGGCACAGCAGACTTCTCCTGCTACTCACCTCAGCAGTGTATTTCAGTAGATCCACCTGTTCTGCTCCCCACTCTGTCTTTGGTGACCTTCCCACCCCCTACACCTCTGGCCTGTACCCCTGATTCACTTCCTTAGACCTGTCTGCACACACATGCTCACTGGAAAGTCAAAGTATGCCTCCAAGTATACACACAAGTTTGAAGGCTGCTGTTGAGTTAAGCGATGACCCTCTGTTATTGTTACCCACTCCCATTACTTAGAGATAATTTTCCTAGTGTGGACAATGACAAGAACACAGATGTCTTATGCATAAATGTTATGTTTTGACTTCTCCTTTAAAAACCAGCCAGTGATGAGAAGACTGATATTAAGAGCTAGATTCCACAAAGTTAGACTGTCCCAAGTCATCCACTAAGAAGAGAGATTTGGTGACCTCATGACCTAAGTGCTTCAGGTTTCAAATATTCTGGCGTATTGTTCCCAAGAGAAATCCTATACTAAAAGTAACTCAATTTTGATTGAGAAGTCACCTATTTTCATTGAAGAGCCCAGAATATGTGTACTTTGAATAAGACAGAAAAGTGCTTTCCAGAATTTCCTCTTGGAGGTCTGGTATCAGGACAACAGAATACTTAGTGGTAAATTTGCTGACCATACATGTATAGACACAGGTGCATATGCATTGTGCCATGTTCTGCATCTGTGTAGAAGAAAGAAAGAGAATGAGGATACATAAGTCCAAAGGAAATTTCTATGGTGGTTTTGGATTTAAAAGTATGCTAAAGAAATATTACTGCCTGGCTTTGCAGTAAAACATACAGAAGGAGTAAGAATGATAAGAGATGCAGCTCTCAAGAGAAATGATAACAGCAGAGGGGTAGAGTGAATTTTATATTAAGTCATATTTGTAATTTCCTTTAAACTTACTATAAGTTTCAAGCTTCTATAGATAATGCCAGGATTATCCTTTCAAACCAGAAACAGACCTTGGACATGAGGAGTCAAGCCATTAGGTTAAAGCTATAAAATCAGTGCAAATAATCAAAACTAAGATACCACATATTCAGGAAAACTGGATTTAATCAGCACAAACACACTGTGAGTAACAAAGAGAGCTTGCTGTCATAAGTTCCTAACCTACTTCTTAGGAAACAATTAAGCAGAGGTGGAGGAGTGAAATAAAAAAGAGAATTGCAATCCTTTTTAAATCTTTGCCTACAGAAGCTATCACTGTCTGAGAAAGTCAGTGGAAAGAGCCAAACTCCCCAGAAGCATCACCACTTACTTACCAAAGATGTGGAACTCTAAAAAAAAAAGCAAGTGCTAAAAGGGACTGGAATAAAGCAAGGAAACAAAGCTTAAGGACTGTGTGATACTGCCTAAATTACTAACCATCTCTGAGTCTCATAGTTCTCCTCTGTAAAATGATACTATTTCATAGAGTCTTTGTAGTGTTTAGTTTAAATTAGTCTACTTGAGACACTTAGTATAATGTGAATGGCATGGGTTAAATATTCAGTAATTGGAAGCTATTACTATTACTCAAATGACCTAACTTCAAAACCTATTTTTTCTACTGTGCAGCTGTGTAACTTTGTGCAAGTTATTTACCTCTGGACCCTCCATCACATAGCCTTTCAATACTCCAAAGGGTTGTTCTGAAGATTAATGACCTATGACAAGATCTTTCACACAGAGCCAGGAATATAAGAAATGCTTGAAAATGCTAGTTGTCTTCAGATACCAGCACCATTTTCTTTTCTTTTACTTCATTGACTATTTCTTGTTAATAAACAAGACAGCATTCAACAATAACAATAAAAATGAAAAGTGGTTGGCAAAGATTCCTTCATTCTATGCAAGAAGTATGAGCTTTAAAAGATGAAATGTCACAGGGGTGATTTGGTGATGGGAAACCCATGGGGATTACAATTGAGATGAAAAAAAATGTGCAAAATGATGTAAAAATAAACTTTTTAATAAAAAAAAAGATGAAATGTACTACATATGAATCTGAAACTTCCATTCTTTGAAAGGTGCCCATTCAGAAAATGAAAAAGCAAGCCTGAGGTTAAATGAAAACATTTGCAGTATATGCACATGATAAAGAACTTGTATCCAGGGTACACTGTAAAGCACAAAATTGCTAAAACTAAAGGACAAGAAGAAAAAAATAACCCAATTTAAAAAATGAGCAAAAATTTGAACTGACACTGAAAAACAAAATACAAGGATGGCAAACAAATATATGAAACCATATTCAATGTCATATCATTAATAAGATGTCAACTAAAGCTACGAAAAGACACAGTTTATCACTAAAATAGCTAAAAGACTGACAACACCAAATGCTGACAAAATTGCAGTACAACTGGAACTGCCATACACTGCTGCTGGGAATGCAAAATATTAGAGTCACTGAAAGCAGTTTTGGAGTTTCTCCTAAGGTAAGGCATACAATTATTATCTAATCAAGTCATTCTACTCTTAGGTATTTATTCAAAGAATTGTTTTTTTTTTCCACTAATGCTTACAGAAACTTTATTCAGAACAGCCAAAACCTTCTACAAAACAAATGTCTATACATTGGTAAAATGGATAAACAAGAAAATTGTGGTATATCAATACAATGGAATAATATTCAGCAACAAAAAGGAAAAAAAATTTAACATGTGTACCAAAATGAATAAATCTTCAAATCATTAAGCTGCCCAAATTAAGGCAGATATAAAAAGAGTAAATTCTGTTCAGTTTCATTTCTTTTTTTTTTTTAAGATTTATTTATTTAGGCATACAAAAACTGGGATACAGTTCAGAGGTGTGGGGTAGGGAGGTGAGAAGTTTCACCAAAGACAGAGTGGTGAACAAAACAGGCAGAATGACTGTAATACATTGCTGAGGGGAGCAACAGGTGAGACAAGAGAGGTCTGCTGGCCATGTGGGTCACCTCCCTGGCCTGGGATTGAACTCATGCTGCAGTGGCTAACCATAGCTTCATACTGCTGTGCTTTAACACACTGAGCTACCAGGGAAGGCCCTGCTCAGTTTCCTTTTGAGGCAATTCTAGAAAGCATAGATCAAGTCTTTGTTGAGAGATTTTAGGTCAGTTGTCTATAGAGTAGAAAGGCATGAGAAATGTCTTTACCTTTTTCTCTTTGCATCATGATAAATTTAGTGATTTAATAACTAATCCAATAAGACATAACAATGGGTGAATAATTGCTGTAAAATGATACATGATGGAACAAATAAAATTACCATATAATCTTAAAATTCCATCAACTTTCTCATAAATAGTTATCTATTCTTAAATGACAAGTATAAGAAGCTAAAACTTGATTCACAAAACTTTAAAAAATATAACGCATTTACATATGAAGTTAGCCTTCTTATATACCAAAAGAAGTTAACTACATTAAATTTATATCATGCTTACAATGAAGTATAGTAAACTGTGTAAATGTGAGCAACTGCTTTAGAAAGGTGATTGCTACTATTCACTAAAAAATCTATTTTAAGCATGAAAGATAACATTTGTCAAGACATAGCAAATTGTATTGTGCAATGGATATATTCTACTTGCATGTACATTTAAAACAACAAAGTCGATTTTTAAAAGTTCACATGCCCTTATTCAAGAGGTCAAAATCCAAATGCTCAGAAAATGAATAGGTTTATGTAAATGTAAAATCTGCCCTACCATAAGGTGAAGCAATGTATAGTCTATTTTTACACTATCAAGTGATATATTCATGCTTATGCTGCAAATAATTATAGAGTATTTCTCAGATCTTCCCGGATCGGAGCATACAGTATATACACTGAATTAGCTTTCTAAATCTAAGATATTTTGAATTCTAAAGCAGCATTTCTCTTAGGATTTTGGATAAAGAATTGCAGGATGCTTTCCTTATCCTAGAAAAAAAAAGAGGAAGAAAAAGGAGAGAAGGGAGAGAGAGAGGAAGGTAGCAGGAGGGAGGGAGGGAGGGGGCGGGGTATGGAGGGGAAGAGGGAGAGAGGATGTCTCCCAGGTGCTGGTGCATACCCATCGCAAAGGACCCTCTGGCCAGAGTGTTTTCTATCTTCCCTCTCATGCAGCTTGACACCTGTTCTGGTCTCTGATGACAGATGGGTCCCCAGCTCTGTCCCAACTACCCAAACCACTGAAAGGTAACTACATAATCCAGTTTCTTTCAAAAATTCCGAGCTCTCTCTTTTAGAATATGGTTCCAAGAGCAGACAATACAGAGCACCTTTATCATTCCTGACTCAGAATTAAAGACCTGGGATGGGGGAAGGTGGAAGCAAAGGGGGGAAGATGAAAGCAAGACTATTTTGATAATTTGCCAATTCATGGATTTTTCACACCCTTTTTCCCTCAACCTTTCCAGAGAGGGTTGGTTTGAAACTAAACACTTCAAAGCTCTTTTGATATGTTTTCCCCTCATCCATACAACCCCTTATCCCCACCACAGGGAAATGGAGAAAAGATCCATATTTCATTGTGGGGTCTTGGAATTAATTTAAAGCAAATTTTCCCTAAAATGTTTCAATCCACAAAATGAGATTGATTTTCAAACTCTTATTTTACTTATTCTTTTTTCAACATGCTATAGTGGCAACCTCATGTGTAAACTATTGTGAACATTTTAAATTAGAAACACATTTCTTATTGTTATCTTTACCTCTCAAAATTCTTGTCTTCCCTAAAATATCTTGTGACCTCTGTATCACCACAACCTGTCACATGAATTTTATGTCCCTTCCACCTTAATTAGCCAGTGTCACAGAGCAGCAGTTATGTACAGAAAATGGGAAAGGCAGCACTTCCTCTAAGAAAGGGTTAAGTAGGCATTTTTTGGATCAGATTCCCCTAACACCTTTGGATTAATTGGATTTGAGGTTAAAAATAAATTACCCAATAGGTTAAAATGAGGTAATGTTGAAAGAAAAGTTTGGAAAAGTACTCCAAAAATGCAAGCAGTTCACCAAGAATAGTTAAAAGCATCTTGCAAAAAGGAGAGAAAATAAGTATGTTCCTCAACAATATAAAGACAGACATTTGATGAGAATACTTGGTGAGAACACTTCAAGAACAAGAGTTGCCTTTCTTCCTGTGATAGTTCCTCACAAACAAAGAAAAAATGTGTTGGCAGAGAGATGTTCACTGTGTCCAAATCAGTTTGGAGGAAAAAGATGCAGTTCCCTCTCCCTCTTAGAGATTCACTTTGGTTATTAGCATGTGTAATGCCCTAAGAAGTCCTCTTACCATAAAGAAACCTATTTATATCTATTTAAATGGTAATCTGCCAAACATTCTTGACCATGGAATTCTCTGTACATCTACTAATAGTTTCAGAATTGTGGTTCCTTGGAATATTTTGGGAAAATATTTTTCTAGAACTAGAATTTCCTAAGATTTCCCCCCCCCCGATTCAGTATTAGTAATCAACAGACAAAAATATTAATAAATCTTTCAGTTTTAATCCATAGGTTTAAAGTCCCAGGTGAGGGTACATGATTTTGCTCTTCATGTTCCTGTAGATTTGTTGGAAGGAGGACTCCTAAAAACAGAGGCTAGTGTATTTTTGAAGCATGCAGTGTGGAGACTTCATTCCGCTGCATTTGAGCACAAGGACTAGCACCTGGTCTATGCACACTCTCTTCCCAGCCTGGGCCCTCCACTCTGGACTAGCTCAAGTAGAAAAGAGGATCAGGTGTGTAGTTTCTGGTGCTGAATTGCCTAGTTTTTTTGTTTTTTAAGATTTATTTATCTATTCATACAGAACTGGGGTACAGGCCAGAGGTGCTGGGGCAGTGAGAGGATTCACCAGAGACAGAGTGGGGAGCAGAACTTGGCAGACTGATGAAGTACACTGCTGAGGGGAGCAGCGGAGCAGGAGGCGAGACAAGACAGATCTGTTGCACCATGTGGGTCACCTCCCTGCTGGGAATCGAACTCTCACAGAAGCTCCTGAGACTAGCTTCACACTGCTGTGCCTTAACCCATTGTGCCACCTGGGAGGGCCCTGACCTGCCTAGTTTTAAAGGCTCTGCTCCTGTTACACAGTGCCTAACTACTGACTTCTGTCTCTTCCTTAGCCATCCTCTCCACATAATCATTCTTACAATCTCAAATAAGACTTCTCAAGTCACAACTTCATCTACTTCTTTCCATGTGCTACGGACACACCATAGTCCAAATCACCTTCCTTTCTGTCCTGGATTCCTGCAGCAGCCTTCCTACCCAGTCTCCCTGCACCAGTGTTACAATCTTGTTTAAATGCAAATCTGGCTGTGTCATTCCAATGCTTAAAATCCTTCAATAAGGAACACACTGAGGGTTCTGCAAATACACTGGCTGGGCTACAGTGCCCATCTCAGCACTTCCAGAATGAACCTCTTGCCTTTTTAAAAGCAACAGGTAGGTGCTGAGACCTACAGGGAGAACTTGAGCTGCATAAAGTCCCTTCAGAAAGAACTGGTGTGGAAGGGAAAGAGCTGGTCAGTCACAGATTCATGGATCCCCACTGGACCCTCCACCTCTCAAATTTGACATCAGCCGAGTTTGCAGAAGCCAGGTCTTCCAAACTCAAGAGGTGAAAGAACAAGTAAGTGAAGCTTCCCTTCTGAGCTGAGTGAATACAGGGGAACTCTAAGTCTTTTTTCCAGGTCTTTCAATACAGTTCCTTATACTACAGGCTTGTAGAGCCATTATCCATTTGCTTTATACCTCTTGTTGGAGCCTCATCATTAAGGGTCTTCAACAATCCCTGCCCTAAAAAAACAGACGGAAATCTAGCAAGCTATCTGAGCCATTTCTGCTATCATGGGCAAAAAATCCACCTATCAATGTCCAAGAAAAAGACCACACAGAATAATCAAAAGAGTTCTTGGTAAAGCAGAACTGCTAGAGAAAATAGGTGGACACCTGATTAGAAAATAAGGTTGCTAACTAGTTCCAAAATGCAGGTTAAAGAAACTTTAGTTATATAAAAATAAGATTTCTCATTGGAAAAAAAAAGTTATGGTAAAGGGCCCTCCCTGGTGGTGCAGCGGGTTAAAGCACAGCATTAAGATGTTAAAGCCACTTCATGAGTTCGATCCCCGCCCCAGAGTTGACCCACATGGCACAACAGACCTCTCTTGACCTGCCCGCTGCTCCCCTCAACAGTGTACTTCATCAGTCAGCCTGTTCTGCTCTCCACTCTGTCTCTGGTGAATCCTCTCACCACCCCTGCACCTCTGGCCTGTACCCCAGTTCTGTGTGCATAAGTAAATAAATCTCTAAAAAAAGAAAAGTTATGGTAAAGAAGGTCATTATCAAGCCTAACTCTAGAAGAACAAATTCAAGAAATTCTTCAAAGTACTGAGCAAAAAAGATAAAAGTAAAGTATATAGGGGGAACAGATAGGAGCGTTAATATGAAAATAATAAGTGTTTCTAAAAGGAAAAAGAACAGACTGCGGGGAGGCAGTCACACAACAAAGACTAGAAGAATATTTCCTTGGGTGGAAGAAAAGAACTGAGTACTCCATTTGGAAAAGTTGTAGGGAGCTTGAGACTAGACTGACAAAAAGAATCACAAAAAAAGCAAGTTAAAATTTTCTGATGTTAAGTGAAAGAGAAAATCTCACAAGCATGCTGCCAGTTAAAAGTCAACTGACCTGCTATCCTGGGCAAAAAGTCCAGAAGCTAGGGCACGAAGAGTCAGGGGAAGGTTCTACAGATAACAGAATGGAAAGACTGAACCAAGGTTTCTATTCCCAATCAAGAAACCTATTCCCTATCAGATGAATGAAAAATACTAAAAACTGACAAGAAAATATATCTATGTTGTTCAAACATCCCGTACAAGGAAATACTTGAGGAAAACTGAAGACTTCAATAAAACATTCAGAATAGAAACTTCAAGATGAGAGAAGATAAAAATAAATATTATGAAATATCCTTGGTATGTGTGCACATGTAATATATACCTTAATGAAAATGTGTCTCTGTTTGTATAATATAATTATGTATAATTTATGATAAATCAGGAAAGTTGAAATAAAAAGGATATGCTACAAGAAGCAGCAATATTTCAACATACTGTAGGAGTTGGAGGTGAAGGATAGAGAGAGGAGGAAAGCAAAAACACACTCAGGAGGGTAAAGAAAGGTAGGTGAGATAGCAGAAAAGTAAAGTATTTTCCAAAAGATAAACTGAACAGTTGCTGTGGCAGCCACAGAGATGCCACACCTTCCTTCGAGAGAAAAGTATCAAGGGGAATAACAGTGGCCACTGTTACACTCCTGAGTCTGGGGAAGGAATAACTTAAAAATCTCCTATGGGTAATGATATGAATAAACATTTCAGGATTTATCAGACATTTTGGAAAGGAAGTCAATACAAGCTAAGTATGAAAAAAAAATCAATGGCTTTGTTGTAGAATAAACTCTTAAGGAGGAAATGGGGGAAATATATCATTTTAAGAAGAACAAAAATCCACAAAACAGGAAAAAAATTAACAAGGAGTGCACAAGATCTGAAGAGCACTGACAATAGTATTAAAGGCAGACAAGATAACCACTCTCTTGGATGGGAAGAACTATTATTGTTAAATGTCAATTTTCCCAAACGCATGTGCAGGTTATAGGGAACAGAGTGCTCTCATATATTGCTGGTGGAAAGTGGGAGTTTCCTAACATTACAACATCTGTTAAAGAAACAGTATCCTTTGTCTCAGTAATTCCAGTCCCAGGAAATAAAAATACTACTAGGTAAGGACAGATGCACAAGGACACTTATTGTATATTGTTTGCAATTGCAAAAAAAAAAAGCTTTTAAAATGAAAGAATATTCAGAGATGGAAAACTGGCTAAATGCATTGTGATGCATATACCCCATAAAACATTATACACCACCCCAGAGAATGAAAAAGACCTATGCCAAGTGACTTGGAGGGATTTCTAGACACTATTCTTGAATGAAAAAAAAGTAAATGCAGGAAAACGTGGATAATATTATGCGCTCTTGGTCAAAAGAAATATATATATAGCTAAGTATCATTCAAAAACAAAAGTCTCTGTGTGCATGTGCACATATAAATTACATGTGAAGCTTTCTCTTGATTCTAAAATGCCTTTTGTTTTTAACTGCACCACCTCTGAAATGATGCTGCTGCTTTCTCATGCTATCTGGCATGTGGTGCAAAACTGTAACACTATCTCAAGTCTGCATTTCAAATGCTAGAGGACAGCATCGGATGGTAAAGCAGAGACTCCAACTCTGCAAATTCAAAAGGGATTCTTAAGAGTCAAAATGTGAATTTGAAGAAAATTTAGGAACTTCTCACCCAATTCATTTCACT
This sequence comes from Condylura cristata, assembly GCF_000260355.1. Lineage (NCBI taxonomy): Eukaryota > Metazoa > Chordata > Mammalia > Eulipotyphla > Talpidae > Condylura > Condylura cristata. The sequence goes on from NW_004567110.1 coordinate 29,795,453, forward strand.
AACATGTGTGCAAAACAGTGATGTCTACGTAGGTCTAAAAGAACTAATTCAGTACTTTTAAAATTAAAGTTACAAGGGTTAAGTAAGCATTATGTCATGGTTTAATTGGCACAACTTTTTCCTTCTACAGAGAGCATAAAATAATTGTGTCTTACACTAATGGCATCTTAAGTGAAATATGTATATTAATACCTGTAAAGGATCATATGACTAAGGAGAAATTATGGATGAACATCATCTAGGATACTATGCTAGTCTGCTAAGATTTTCACAACAAAATAAAACAAATGGGTGACTTAAACAACAGAAACTAACTTTCTCACGTTTCAGAGGGATAGCAGTCTAAGATCAAGGGGTCAGTGTGGTTTCTCTTGAGGCCTTGCCTGTGGTCTTTCTCCTTGGCTTGTCTGACATAGTCATTCCTCTGTGTGAGAATCCCTTCTAGTAAGGACACCAGTCATAATAGATAGGGACCCACCATTATGACCTTACTTTAACCTTACTCCTGTCTTTAAAGACTCTATCTCCAAGGATCACATCCTAAGGTACTAGGGATTGAGGCTTTAACATAAGAATTGACCGGAGGCCAGGGTAGGCAGGGGGCGGGTGGCCACACAGCTGAGTCCATAGTAGTAGGTTCTTTGGAAACAGAAAAATAGGGAGGAACCAATAAAAGAAGAATCACACCCTCAAAAAACAAAAAAAAAAAGCACATAGATACATTAAATTATGCATATGTGTAGGTAAAAACATAAAGCTATAAATGAAAAATAATGATTTTATAAACATACATTCAATGGTTTTTCATTGCCCTTAGGATAAAATCCAAACTATAATACAGCTCATAGGACTTCTAGGAGCAAGACTCTGTTTCCTTCTCCAGTATCTTCTCTCTCACATTCTTGACCCTTTCTGTTCTAGAAACTTTGACTTGTCACTTTCTCAGAAACTGAGGTTTCCTTCTCCTCAGAGCACTCTCCTGAATTGAATTACCCATCTGGTTTGTTTTGTTTATTAATGATGCACTATGATTTTTACATCCTTGTTTATTTTTTCACAATATAGATGTTCTCCCCTCAGGTGTGGTCACCAGAGATTTCCCACCGCAGCACCCAGAATCCACCACCACTGTTCATTGTGCTCTCCTCCCCAGTTTTCTGAAACTACCCATCTTCATTCACTTTACTCAATCTTCACAGCTCAGTTGAGATCTCACTTCCTAAGAGAAACTTTGCCCCACTCCACACCAGCTTTCTCATTGTGGCTCAAATTACAACAGAATCATCTGGATTCTTGTTTAAAATGCAGATAACCTTGTTTTCACTCCAGAGCTCTTGAATCAAACAGTGTTGAGATTTGAAGGTGGCATGAAAATTCCTCTGCATCCGAAAGTATCCAAATCTATGCCATAGCCTAGTTAAATCCCCTTGCTATCCTCTTCCAGAATAACCTGTATTTTCTCCTTCATGATCATTCATAGATATCATTTAATATAGGGGTCAACAATGCTTTTTGTGTGGAGACAGGTTAAATTGGTATTGTATACCAAGAGTACTTTATACAGGTACCTATATAACAAGATAGAAAATGAATTCACAAACTTTTTTTTTAAAGATTTTATTTATTTATTCATATAGAACTGGGGTACAGGCCAGAGATGCGGAGGGTGGGAGGATTCACCAGATACAGAGCCGGGAGCAGAACAGGCAGATAGACGAAGTACACTGCTGAGGGGAGCAGCGGACGGGTCAGGAGAGGTCTGCCTCGCCATGTGGATCTCCTCCGGGGCAGGCGGGAATCGAACTCATGTGGAAGTGACTTTAGCTTCTTAGTGCAGCGCTTTAACCCGCTGAGCCACCAGGGAGGGCCTCACAAACTTTTAAATGACATTTTTTTTAAATTTGAAATATAATTTTTTGTCATATAAAGTCCATGAATAAGAAGAATGGAAGTTGGGTAAGGGGGTAATTTTTCACTTAAACAAGGTCAGTTAATGTTATCTATCATTATAAAGGAAAATGTGGCCTCATTCTTCTATAAAGCTTTCTCTTGCTTCTCTGCAACACAGTACTTAAGTGGTCATAAATCAATACAACTTTGAGAAAAAAGTGACACCTGGAATGTCTCTGTGGATCATCACACATGTATACAACAAACTCCACCAAAGATGACCAAAAACACCAACAAACCTACTTAAATCAGCCTCTAGAGCTTCACTGTTCCTTTACTTCTATGTTCTCCTTTACTTATATGGAAGTCAATTCACTTCCCTATCTTTTATTGGGTAAAATAAAAGCAAATGCCTATACTCAATATATTTTAAAGTCAACTTTCCATGAAGAAACAGACACTTCTTAAAGTCAGGTTTTAAAGTCAAATCCAAAGATGACTGCCTACACATCCAAAGGAAATGCACAAAGTCATTCTAGGTCCTGCCATTTCAAGATAAGGAATTTTGTAGTAATCCTTCCAAATTTTACAGGATTTTATTTTATTATCTTCCTCATTTTCTGGACATAGAGACAAAAAATGGGTTAAGAGAAAACATGAGTTCATATAAGGGGGGAGGGGAGAATTTTCTAACTGTGTGGTCCAGAAGCTTCACCCAAAAAAGTCAGTAACACAGAAGTATAAGGATGTACATGGCAAAGAGAAAATACAGTATCCACAATGTGCAAAAAACAGGTGATATCTGGAGGGCTATTTGGAAATATACATCAATTTAAAAAAAAAAAAGACAAATGACAAAATGACATATATTTTCAAATTATATATAAAGAACATCTAAAAATGGAGATTAAAACCAAAACCTCTGTAGAAAATTTCCCTAGTTATAAACAGTTCTTAGAAAAAGAAATGCAAATTACCTTTACCCACATGAAAAATGTTCCACTTTTTACAATAAGAAAATTAAAATTAAAACTATTATCACCTCTCATATTGGCAAAACCCCTAATCTTTGACATCACACTTTGCTGGAAAGACTTTGAGGAATGAACACATTCATATTTGATGATGGGAATTCAAAATGGTGTAACTCCAATGAAGGGGGTTTTGGCAGTATCTCTCACTTAGAAACACTGGCAAAAAAAAAAAAAAAAAGGAAAGAAACATGCACAAGCCTATTCATTTTAGCACGATTTGAAATAGATAAAACCTGGACACAACCCAAAAACTCATCAAGTGGAGCTGGTGGAATTAACCATAGTATTTCCACTCAAAGGAATATTAAGGCAACTGCAAAATGAAATGACACTCCTAGGAGTTGGCAACTAGAGAGTATAGTCAGGGTGAATTTAGTGAAGAAATGAAGGCAGAAGAAAAATAGAGAGATATATAACCTCCAACAAGGAAAGAAATAACCAGAAGATGAGGAGGTAAGTGAGGTCAACATGGACAGAGAAGCTTGAGGATGAGCCACACACCATGATCCTAAGTAGAGGAAGGACATTACCAAAGGTAAAACAACAACAATGGCTTAGAAGCCCAGGTCTACAACCCCCTATCAAAATCCCCAGAGTCAAATGTAGGCTGGATTCAAAATCTTGCAAATTTTAGAAAATATAACACCTTGGAAGTGCTTCATAACGAAGCACATGAATGCAGACAAATATATGAATATTAACAGGGAGTCAGATAAAAAGCATCATATTAACTCAAGTGTTTTTGTAACTAAATAATATACAAAAAGTTTTCAGTCCTCAAAGCATTTCTTTAGTTCAGAATTACAAACAAGGAATTGTAGGCTTGAGCAGAGAAATACAAAGAGTAGACATTCACTGAGAAGATAAGGATAGAGAACCAAGTGTCCAAGCAGGTACAACAGAACTGGCTGGGGAAGGGGACAGTAGAATAAGGAAATGGGGAGGCAGCTCTGGCCAGTGTGAGGACTCAGCATTAGGAGCAACAGCTAAAGTAGCCAAAAATAGTAGAATGAACTGGACTTGAGTATGCTGAGTCCATGAATATCAAAAAGACACTGAGGTCAAAAGGCTGCATTATTAATAGCCTCTTCTGGAGTCTTCTGAAGGACAGGTTTATCAAAATGGCCAAGACTTTACAGCTTCTAGAGATGGTGAGGGGACGTAAGGCTCCAAGTTGATCGTGCAAGACCTTTCTGTACTTGCTCAAGGAAGAGAAAGATCATGTGTCTCATACACATCATCTAGGGCTTGTGACTCTGAAATGTGCATGTTTGCAGTCTGCAGCTCTGCTACCTCCTTTCTGGGAACCTGTAGTATGAGGATTACCAGGTGTCTTGCCTTCCTCCTAATGAAGCTCATTACTGAGAACTAGCAGCAAATGCTTATATTATAATTGGAACATTATAGCTAGAAGGTATATCTAAAAGACAAACATGCAATTTTGCACTTTTTTTCCTACCAAGCATTGTAGGCTAAACAGTAGATGTAGAGAATACATTTGGCTTCATCTAGAATAATAGTAATGATTCCTATACTCCTATTGTGCTGGAAAGATTCTTCAACCTGAGCTGAAGTCTTTTCCTTAAAGACTCATATGCAATGCACCTCAGCCAAGATCAGACTCTGGCTGTGGAGGCTAGAGACCTTGCACATCAGAGGATTCCTGCAAGAGTCTGGAGGCAGAATCCAGACCCCATGTGCACTGTCATTTCTGCACCTCACACTGCAATAAAGTGGGAGGAGATTACCCAAGTATCACATTAAACCACTCAGCTCCCTTTCAAAAAAGTCACGGATGCAGTGAGGGGAACACCAGGCCTCAGCATGGTTCTGTCAGGATGCGGCTGGCCAAGCTCCCCAGGGAAGGCAGCGGTTTTATGAACACCTGAGAACAGGCGTGTGAGCTGGTGTGTGAGCAGTTCCAACATATCATCAAGGGCTTCGACCAAGTTAATGAGAAGCAGAGTTCCAGACCAAAACGCTTATTTTGAAAATACCTATTTTTCAAAGATTTTGCATTTTAAATTAAACCATATGAGTATTTATATCCCAGTTTCATATTGTGTTCTGGAAAAGAAAATTCTAACTTGGGAAACAACATCAAGATGTCATGTAAGAAGGGCAGCTAGTGGGGTGCCATAGCCCAAACTGCATGGCCCAGAGGGCCACTCACAAAGGTCCCTGCAAAGAACCTCCAGATTACTACCACTCCTTCCTCCAGAAATCCCAGTTCACCTTGCAGGCTTGATGCTACCTCCACTTTGCTGCTATGGAAGGTGATAATCCTATGAAAATGAGGCATTTGAAATTCATGAAGTGAAAATAATGGTGTAAATTTCAGGCACTGTTTGATCACATTTAAACAGATGATGTTGTTTTGTTGACGTGGAGGAGAGGGTATTTTCTTTCTTCTTATTTCTTTCCCTTTATTTAATTTTGTTTTGTCCCAGGAGTTTTCAGACCTTTCTGTTGTTGTTATTGATGTTTTATCCCAGGAAATATGCATGTTTTAAAGCAGCTATTTCCAGAAAAACTGGGTAATGGTTAACTGATGATAGGCCCTCAAGACTACAAATTCCCACAGACATAACACTATTGTTTCTCCTTTCACTTGGTGTCATTTACCCAAAACCATTTAGTTCTAAAATAAATATTTCCTTCTCTTTGGGATCAATTAAGGAGTCGTCAAAAAAAAAAGTGTTATGGTTTCTGCAAGAGACATTCATCTCCCCATTAAACAGTTAAATAAGGTGATGATGGAAGACCAGAGGACAAAGAATCATGCTGATAAGAAGCAGAGGGGTCTAGTGGAGGCCAGCAGAGCATCAGAAGCGCAAACCCTCCTCTTGCCACTGCAACCGTGTGGCCATCTGCCAGCCCTTTACATAGGAGTTAATAAGTATGGAGATTTAGCAAACAAACCGGCCCGCTCCTCATGCATAGTCTCATTTAATTCACACATAAAGCCTATGCTTATGATCATGAAACTGAGATCCCAAGAGGTTAATTTTTTAATAGTTTATTTTATTTTAAAACAGAAATTTTTATTTTTATTTTGATCGCTTTACTTTTTTTTTTAAATAGTTATTTTATTTTTACATCATTTTGTGCCTTTTTCCATCTCAGTTGCAATCCCTACAGGCTTCCCATCACCAAACCACCTGTGTGCCATCACCATAGTCCCATGCATTTCCCCCCCCCCACCCCGACCCTGTTTTGGATCCCATTTCCCACTCCACCCCTGTAAAATGTCTCTGGTATGAGACATTTTGTGGGGGTGCAATGGGGAATGGGATCAAAAATGGGGGGAGGGGGAAGGGAGGGAAATGCACGGGACTATGCTGGTGGCACACGGGTGACTTGGTGATGGGAAACCCGCGGGGATTACAATCGAGATGAAAAAAAAATGTGCAAAATGATGTAAAAATAAACATTTGTAATAATTTAAAAAAAAAGTCTCTGGTATATAGTTGTTCATTATTATTTTTTCCCCCTGGTCCTTTATATTCCTGCTCTGAGTGAAACCATCCAGTATTTTTCTTTTTCTTTCTGGCTCATTTCACTAAGCATGATCCCTTCCAGCTCCATCAATGTTGCTGCAAAGGCATGCTTTTATCCTTTTTGATCGCTGAGTAATATTCCATTGTGTGTATGTACCACATCTTATTAATCCAAGCATCTACTTTTGGGAATTTGGGTTGATTCCATGTCTTTCCTATTGTAAAGAAAGCATCAATAAGCATGAGGGTGCAGGTGTCTTTTTGAATCAGTGTTTTTGTGTCTGTTGGGTAGATACCTAGGAGTGGGATTGCTGGGTCATATGAAAGCTCCATTTTTAGCAGTTTGAGAAACCAAGAGGTTAATTTTGTAACAGGGTGGTCTCCAGGAAAAAGGGAGATTCAGGTTCCCTACCCTACCCAAGAGAGAGTAGAACAGAGCAGGGAGAAAAGGAAGCTGAAGAGGAGACTAGGGAGGGAAGGAATCAGGATGAAGAGTCAGGAGACCCGAGGGGGGCAGAGAGATTTGTGAAGAAGCAGCTCTTGTTTCTTGGTCTTGTACTAGTTGAAACAGATATGGGTGAGAGAACTGTGGGGAAACTAACTATAGCAGCATTTATCTTGATTTTGCTCTTTTCCTACCAGACTTGTCTATTTCTGACACTTTTCAACAGGTCCTCGCTACAAAGTATTTTAGACTTGTGGCAGGCTTTTGGGTCTAGCTTTGGGCCAGTCTCTTTTAAGTTACCATGAGGGTGTGAGTAACATTGGGTGTCTGATTTAGAAACAATGTTCTTTGTCTTTTCTGTATTGCACACTGATTGTATTAAAGTTCCTTTCCATTAAAGGTCATATATGTTTTGTCTTAATGTACCTACTGGAGATGGCAGAACATATTTGGAGCAGGCACATTTGAAAGTGCTAGGGTGCCCCTCTCCGTGCCCTGCAACAATTTGACTTGACTCATATACTGCTGAACTAGAAAGTAGCAGAACCAGGTGTCAATCCACGGTCTGTCAGATCCCAAATGTCCTTTCCTTATGATTCAGATTCGTGACTTGAGAATGGGGACAAAGCAGGCTCCTGTGTTAATTCAGTGGGGCAGCTGCAGCGAAACTGGCCTTTCACCTTACTCATGCTCTTACTCTGGACTAACCTGAGTTTTAGTTTCCGCATTTGAAAAGCGATACGAATAATTACACTTAACTGTTGGTCTCATTGTCAAGGTTACATGAGAAAACAAATGTGGAAGTATGATATGCACAAAATCTTAGAAGATACTGCTTGGTTAAATAAATTACTCAAATGGAAATATTACATGGTGTCTAAGTACTTGGCCTCTGGCACATTCCTACCAGTTAGCAGCATTATCTTGGGCAAACTACTATAGTTCTTGGCTAAATCATCATTATGTCAATATCATTATTCTAACCCATGCACAGTCTTACAAAAGTACCTGGGATATAGTAAGAATTATGTGAATGCTTTTTATTAGAATTATTATTAACATGAATAAAAGTAGTAGTTTTTTGAGTAAGCTAACTAGATTTACCATCCCATATTTGAGGAAGGAGAGCACAGGGCTGCTACAACAAAAATAGTAAGATAAAAATAATTTATTCTATAGTTTGTACTAAATGGCTCAAGCTAAAAAATTAATATTTGAAGAGGAAACATAAACATATGATTATTACCTAGTGGGTGATCACAGTGCATCATTTATAAAATAGATCAAAGACATTGATTTGATATTTCAACATCATTTACTGGGCACTAATGGTGTTCCTGGTACCATACTTGGACTGAGAATGTAAAAATCAATGAGGAAGGATTTCTGAATTTTTAAAAGCTAATAATCTATTGAGACAAACAGCATGAAAACAAGTAACTAATATATGTACTAAAAGCTACACTGCTGTAATGGGCAATGTGCTAAGGAAAGTGACATCAAATGATTTTACATTGCTCAGTTATATAATCAGACATGCAGATTATCACCTTCCCTCTGTAGGACACAAAGCAAGACTAACCCAAAAAGACTACTGATGGGATACCAACTTCTGTATAACTTATTTCCCAAGTATTGAATTTCCAAACAAATTACATGCTAGTTTGGAAGGAGTTCCTAGGCCATTTTAAAACGCTTTCCTAAATAAATAAATAAATATCCCCTAAGCACCAAATTAAGGTATTGACCAACCAGAATTTCAGGAGCTTCAAGCTATGACAACAAAGGCACAGACCTGGAGTAGGCAAGAACAGAGCTAGGAAAGAACCCAAAGCAAGACAGGTTCTTTCATGGTCCCATGGTTGTCAGGAAGAAAAAGACTATCACAGCAGCCAAATTGTAGGCAATCTGGCAAAATCATGGTGGTGGTAGGCTGATAATGGTAACCAAATGCTCAAGAAACCCCAGACGTTGGAGTTGGCAAGAGGTGGTGGTGCCATCTGTATTATGACATCCAGGGGAAATAGTAATCAGGGCTGACGTTGGCTAGTGGCTGGGGGAAAGTAGCCATGGCTTCAATCCAACATTAAGAGAAGCTGCATGCAGCAGAGGCAGCAACAAAGGATCCTTTAAAATTGCTGAGGAGTCAGCCAGGGAAAGCCAGGCCTCCATCTTTAGACAGCAGAGCATTTGGGACAGGACAGTTTAGAATTCTTCTTTGGAGCAGTTGCTTGACAACTGAATGTGGCAATACTGAATATGGGGGGCTATGCATGGCATCAACCTCCACCTCTCCCTCCCCTACCAGCCCCAACAGGAAATCAAAATGACTAATACAGGACAACTGCAAGGTAAAATTTGGAACTGGTAAGACAGCATGGGCAAGATCAGCTGGGAAGGAACAGTAAAGACTCCTGGCTCATTCCTTGGCATGTCCTGGAGCTCCTTTTGACTTCTACTTTGTTGGTACTTATGGCTTTCTGCCCTCAAGAGTCAACGGGTGACTCTTCTCATCTTTCTCTCCTCTCTTATAAGCAGACTATCAGTAGAAACAATATCATTTTCCTTCTCAGACTGTTTGTTTGGTATAGAAAGGTACACAGTACATATGAAAAAATGATCTGGAATTCAACAGTGAAAATACCACTTCAATTTTCTTACCTGAAAATACCGCTTCAATTTTCTTACCTGAAAAAATGTCAGTTTAATACCCAATCTTACTGGTTTGCAAATGAGTACAAAATTAGCTAATGTAAGTAAAAAAATATATTGAATAGAAAATGCAATCCAAATGTTTGCCTTTGCTGTTATCATAGCACATAGTAGGCCTTGGAATCAATGACTACTAAAATATGGAAACAAAACAGCCATCATGAGGTTGGGCCAGACCCCCTCAAGACTCACCATCCTGAGGTCTTGGACAGGAAAGTTATTTGTAAATGTGAACGCCAGACAAGTGTTCTTTGTTAGCTATGCATGGGCTCTGGAGACCAGCACTTCCATGTGGTAAAATCAAGTGAGTGACAGACTCTGCCAAACGGGGCTCTGAGGCCATCCCTCACATGCGCCCTAAAAACCATTTCCCCAGAGGTCCCCTTGTGCACTGTGCCCCTAACTTGCTCACCACCCTGAAGGCCCCACACTCTCTCTGGCAATCCTCCAGACTTTGCCCTTCCCAGTTGGCATAAAAGTGAAGAACTTGGCACATCTTGCACTTCAGCCCCCTGGACTCACCCCACTGGAGTAGATCTGCCTGACTGTCCCACACAACATCTCCAGGAGAGTCAGATAGGAATGTGCAGAACTCGCCAGCGCCAGGAGGAGAACCTCAGCCAGCAAGGCCTGTCATCCAAAGGAGTGTAGTACTCCCATCATCGCCATAACACAGACACAGAGCAGGCCCCGGGAAGAGCCTACACCTTCCCCTGAGCCAGGGAAGTGGCCAGAAAACCACATGGATATGTGGGTTCTCCTGCTAAAGGCTGGGCTACCAATACCCGGGCCCAGAAAACTCCTTCCAAGTGAACACTTGACAGATTATAAGGATGAGCGGGGACTGGAAGAAAAACAGCATCTATCCCTAAAGCTGTTGATTCCACCTAAAACTTAGTCTGACATACTTGAGATCAAATCCTAAAGGTTAGGGATGATCTTAATGATAACAGTGACCTATTGAAAAGTTGTTATTTGAATGTCCAGAAAATTGTTTCAAAGAGATTTTGAGCAAGGCCCTTGGTCACTCTGAGGGTAAACAAAAGAGGGGTCAACATACTGACTCTTCATGGGTTTGCAGAGACTGTAGAGAAGAACCTTGGTACAATAAGGCCTGATTACTGCCAATTTAAGAAGGTCTAGCCACAGGTCAATTTATTTCCCTACATGAAGCCACTTAATCCAGTTACCCCTGCCCCAAACTCCAGGAAGCCTGAGGCCATGTGCACACAGTGGTGCTCAGGATAAAACAGGCCTCACATTGCCAAGCTCCTTTCCGCTAGCACCTTGCTCACTTTAGTGAGACATCACAGGTGCCCTTGGACATGGATAAATAGTGGAGATGAGCATGTGAACACAAAGCACTGCAACCTCACGGCCATTCAAAAATATTGATTCATCTACTCCTGCTTATTTTTCATAAACAGATTATAGTCCTTAATTTAAGTCATTTATGTTCACTCAGACACTCAGTCAACAATACTTGTTCAGTGCCTACTATATGCCAGGCACATGCTAGAACAGGATACAGAGTAGTAATCAAAGCCAGAAATGATGCTCACTCTTGTCATGCAGTAAACACATTTTCAATAGAGGCAACATTACCCCCAAGGTGGGGAAAATTGATTGTTCAGTAGTGAATATCTGTGTATAAAACATAGATATCCATATCGTATACAGAGTATATACAACTGGTGTGTGTATATGTGTATATATATATACCATTACATTATTTTCCCGTAGGTGCTATAAAAAATACCACAAATGTGGTAGCTTAAGATACCACAAATCTATTTTCTCCCAGTTCTGAGAGTCAGAATTCTGAAATGGATCTCATTGGGCTGAAACCAAGGTGTCAGCACACTCTAGAGAATAATCTGTTTCCCTAACTTTCCTTTCTTGCTTCAGAGTTCTGCCCACATCCGTTGGCTCACAGCCTTTCTCCATCAGCAATGGTGTCCACTCTTTGTTGTAATTTCACAGACTGACCTGTCACCTTCTTCAATTTATAACAAGCCTTGTGTTTACACAACCAGAGTGATTTCCCCCATTGCAAGGTCAACTGATTAACAACCTTGATTCCATCCACAGCCTTAACTCTCCCTTACCATGTAATATGATATAGTTTCAGGATTCCAGGTCCCAGGATTTAGGGTGTGCATGGGGGAGGGGGAGGTTCTCAAACATTATCCTGCCCACAACAGTGTATTTATAGTACTAATTTCATGGGAGAGGAGCACATATTTAGGAAGGTGTTTTTTTGTCTGTTTCTTTTTGTTTTTTGCTTTTTTTTTTTGAATTTTAAGAAGCACTAAGCAAAAGTCAAGAGTTCTTAGTCTACTAGGGAAGCAATGAAATATCTTGGTCAAATCTTTATACTTTCAGGTGTCTGCCTGGGTTCAAATCCCAACCCTATGCTTACTAGCTACGTAGTATAAACAGTTATCTAAACCCAGGTAGAGTTGTAATAGGGCATACTACCTTGGTTTTTTTAAATATTCTGTATTTTATTGCTTTAACAGGACTTAAAAATTGCCAAATATGCAATATATGCTCAATAAGTATTTCCATTAGTGTTAGAAAGACCACACGATTATGGAAATAATCATATAAATAAATGTGTAATTTCAAATAATGATAAACACTGAATAGGAGAAGAATGTTCTTGCAGTATTAGAGCAGTATAAGCAAGGGGCTCTCATTAGGGAGGAAAAGGAGGGGGAAGGGATCATTTCCTAAAGAGGTGATCTCTGCTTAAATGGTGATAAATGGAAACTAGACTTTGGTGGCAAACATAATATAGCATAAACAAATGTTGATTTGTTAGTCTGTATGCCTGAAACCTCTATGTTATAAACCAATGTTACTTCCAAAAAAATTTTTTTAAGTGAGCTTGGCACTGATTTGGAAGGGTGGGTGAGCCTTTAACTAGGGGAACAATGGAGATAGGGATTGAAGTCTTGGAGAGGTTTCCACGCAGAAGGAACAGCATGAGAGTGCCCATAAGTCAGAAGGCACATGGTACAAGTTCATAGGACTAGGGGACCCAGGACGGGGAGAACAGGCAGCAGGAGTGGATGTGGACTGCACCGGACCATCCGATGGAGCCAGACATAAGGGCATGGGCATATTAGAGGTTTCAGCCTTCACTCCAAAAGCAAGAGGACGTCAGAGAGGCTAGTACAAGTGAAGCAATCAGGACTATTTGGGGAGGGGGGAAAGTGGGGCCAGAGAAAATAATCAGGAGGTGATATGGAGTGAAAAGACAAGAGATGCTTAAAGGTTAAATCAACGGGACTGAAGGAGGGCAGCATAGAGGAGTCAGTTTTAGATGGACACTTTTAGTCTCCAGAGCCCTGTGTACATATCCATTTGCACCACCAGTCCCCACCGTCACCCCTACGCTTGTGATTCTCCTTTCCAGCAAAATCCGCTGAAACATCTAACCACTCCCACCCAGATGTGCAGCAACTCCTGTAGCACTTCACACACCATTCTGTATCCTGGGCATAAAATAAACTTTAAATTGGATACAGCTTTAACAAAAAGTGGTGCTGGCAACAACGCCTCTTTTAAGACCTCTGTTTACTGTAGAGTGTTTTAAGCATGACGTTTTAATTTCAATTTTTTTAAATATGTATTTTGTGAGAAATAAACAGAGCTGACTTAACTGGAAATTGAACCGGGTCTCCTGGCCCTTGGTCCACATTTTTACCCAGGGACCAACTGTCTGTTGAGGTATTAATCCATCTACCCACGCTGCTGTATTACCAGTGTGAGCTGTGTTTATGTTCCTCCTCAAAATGCATGTACTTCTGGCTGAGAATCCACAGGCCAAAGCATTGATCTGTTAGACTTTCTGTTCCACGGAAGCTTAACCCAATACATGACACAACTATTCAAGGTCAAATCATGAGAACTTTCCCAAAAATTCTCTCCATTCACCTATTCAATATCCAGAGTAGGATCACAGCTAACAAAGCAACATCTCTGGGTTCTTTAAACAACTTGCCAACATTGCCATGGCAATGGTTGAGAGAATACACTGGCAATGATCAAGAATGGCAGAATCCAAACCATTCTTTCAGGTGAAAGAATGGGAAAGGATGGATGTCCCTATTTCTGTCATTTTAGAATCACAAAAAATCCTAAATTTTTGGTGGCGCAGCGGGTTAAAGCACAACACTAAGAAGCTAAAGCCACTTCAGCATGAGTTCGATCCTCGCCCCAGAGCTGACCCACATGGCCCAGCAGACCTCTTCTGACCTGCCCGCTGCTCCCCTCAGCAGTGTACTTCATCAGTCAGCCTGTTCTGCTCCCCACTCTGTCTCTGGTGAATCCTCTAACTGCCCCCTGCACCACCAACCCCAGTTCTGTATGCATAAAAATAAATAAATCTTTTTTAAAAATCTAGGCCCTCCCTAGTGGCACATCGGGTTAAAGCACAGCACTAAGAAGCTAAAGCCACTTCAATATGAGTTCGATACCTGCCCAGAGGTGACCCACATGGCTCAGCAGACCTCCCCTGACCCTCCCACTGCTCCCCTCAGCAGTGTACTTCATTGATCTGCCTGTTCTGCTCCCCACTCCACCTCTAGTGAATCCTATCACTGCCCCGACACCTCTGGCCTGTATCCCAGTTCTATATGCATAAGTAAATGAATCTTTAAAAAAAATCAAGAGGCTTGGGTTTTACTATCACCTCTACCACTGAATACCTGTGTCATCTTCAGCAACTTGGTTCTGCTCAGTTCCACAGTGAGCAAGTAAATGAATAAATTCCAAATCCAAACACCATGGTGGGCACTGAGTGTCCAAAGATACTAGGGGACAATATGTAAACTCCTTGATGAATTTGAAAATGAGAGAGGTTACAAATACCTAAAGAGAAACACAAGGAAGTGTCATAAATGGTAACACAGGAATATGCCTGAAGGGCTAAGGGAGAAGCAAATCCCAATATGTGTGCAGGGGGGGCATGGACTTCCTTAAGGCAAAGATATCAGTGTTTATATTAAAATGTGAGCAAGAGTTAGCTATGTACATCAAGATGGGACAGTCCCTAAAAGTAAGCCATTACCAGACAGTAGGCCATTCACACAAGTCCCACAAAAGTTAAAGAATCACAGTCACTCTTTTGGTGATTGAGCATGTGCATTTTCTTCTTTGGTATGGGGGATCTACTCCATCTGAAGCTTTGTGAGAGTCCCAGCATAGAAAGTGCACGTTTCTGATACTTTCTTCCCCCCAGTTGTGCAGCTAGGGTCAGGCATGTGACTTAGCGTGGACAAGCAGATTCAAGGGCGAAAAAAAAAAGTTATATTGGAGCTAATGAAACACAGAAACACAAAGCCCAAAACAATCACTCTGACACTGTGCATGTCACTTCAAGGTGTAGTTTCCATGGACGGTGTTATCAAAGTAGCCTGGAGACCCCCTAGCACCCAGAGTCAGGGTACAAGCAGAAACAGCTAATGTTTGCTATATGTGCTGAAAGCACATTCTGAGTTAAAGTTCCTCTGGGTCACCTCCCAACTAGTTCTTCAGACCCTGATAATTCTGCAAGTTGTCCAAAGTCCTTTTAAAATATTTCCTTTCTGTTTATCTCACCAGGATTAGTTTCATTCACTTGTGATCAAAATACCTGACTGATGTAGATGCAATCTGCCAGTCTCACAGAGGAGGACAGTTTGGTGGTTGTTGATATGTGATAGGACAAGACAAGCATTAGAAAGTGAGCACCAAAAAAGATGAAAGGGGTGAAAAATGAGGCAAAAAAGCTAGTTACACAGCCCTGTTACACAGTCATGGGTGCACAGGAGTAACAAGCATGGGGTTCATGCTGCCAGGGGCAGGGTACCCACTAAAGTCACTAAGCATAGAGTGGCACACACCATATTCATGTGTCACACTCATTAATAACTAATTCCAATAGGAAGTTAGGAAAGACCAGTGCCAGCAGGGCAGGGGAAAGACTGGGCAAGAGGCGATTAGGCTAGAATTCCCAGAACAGGTGATAGAGGTTTAATCCAGGCAGTGGTCACAGGGACAAAGAAGTGGTAAGTCATGAAAAATATTTAGGCAGCAAAGCAGATAATATTTATTTTCATGGGAGAAACCCCCCCTTATCCTTCTGAGCTCAATTTTTTCAACTGTCTACTGAGAGTGACATGTAGGTGTTCTACAAGGCACACAACCATGATTCTAATTTTGGAGACACAACCTAAAGACAATGAAAACTATAACTATGAAAGGAAAGAAGCTTTCTTACGGGACCAGGTCAAAACAGCTTCTCACTTCTAGTGAGAAAGATG
Organism: Condylura cristata; assembly: GCF_000260355.1. NCBI lineage: Eukaryota > Metazoa > Chordata > Mammalia > Eulipotyphla > Talpidae > Condylura > Condylura cristata. The sequence goes on from NW_004567110.1 coordinate 29,811,348, forward strand.
AAGACAAGGCAGAACCAAAACTGAAGCACACAGAGCTGTGCAAGGCACAGCATATGGTAAGGATCGACTTGTTGACTGAAACTGGTGTTTCTGTAACTGAAAGCTTGAAGGGGTGGTGGACGTATTACATAAAAGGAAGTACTGCTTTATACAACAGGTGCACTGCCAGGGTACACTAACATCTGATGTGCTGTAAAACACAAACTCCTTTATAAACTGACTCTTTTTTACCATTTACCCAGATGTTTTCCCATTACGTAGACATGAATTCATAAGTAGATTTGAGTTCTTGAACACTTACAGGGAAATATTTTTTTCATGGGACTAAAATCTTTTCTTGAGTGACACTATATGCTTTTAACAAAACAAATAATTTTCCAGGTTTGGCATCAAAACCTACCAGGTAGGATCCCTTTTGAAGTATGTTTGTAGCCAAAACTGAGTAAGACAGACAATCAACACAGTAAACCTAAATCATGGGCATTTTTTACAGAATCTCACAGTTTCGGCATACGGGGTAAACACATGCTTACTTCTGCCCCTTAGTAATGAAGAGTTCTTTCTCAGAAAAAATTTTGAGTTATTGGGTTGTTTGTTGGAAAAGTCATAACATACTTTTTCTTGGAAAAGCAAAGAAAAATGCATCATGACTTTTCTAACAACCCAACTAGTTTTGTTTGAAAAATTTAAATGACAAGGAAGGTCTACCAAAACTCTATCTTTGAAGACTCCAGGATGAATACATGGCTTGTATAATTTTTCACAATTCATGAGCTTTTCTCTGTCCCCTCCCAAAGTAATTAAGGGAAATAAAACACCCCCTTTTGTTCCTTATAGCAAATACTGTTTCCTCACAAAGCAGGGCTTCTGAATTTCTGAAGAAATACTAGGGATTGAACTTCAGGTTCTCTGAACAAGCATCTCCACATGAAAAAAAAGAGCTCAACTATTGTGGGCAAAGAATGGCCACCTCAGTACATCCCTACAGACCTTACAAAACCTCTCCAAACCTTAGGCAGAAGAGATCTGGGGGACACTTGCTCTTAAGATTCCCTTCATTGCCATGATTTATTCAGCACACAGAAAAATACAAATTAAAATAATACTTATGATCATTGTCCATTTCAGGTTACTTTTTCTGTTGTTCAAACTGAGACAGTTACAGGGAAAGTATATTTTCAAACTCCTTGTACGCACAATCCATACTCAACATACTCATACCCCTTCATGTGAGAAATGAGGGTGCATGAGAAAAATCAAGTAATGTCTTGAAATAACAGAGAAAAATACTGCCTCTTCACAGTTGCCATGAGGTACTCCTTGGAGGATTTTTTGTTATTATTATTTGTACTTTGAGTCCTTTTTAAAAATCACCTTGATTTAGCAAAGAACAGATTTATTTATAAAAATCTGTTGTAAAGCAACTATGAACTCTTTCCCTGTATTACTATCCTTCTTCCCTATCAATAAAAAGGGGTGTGTGTGTGTGTGTATGTGTGTGTTAATTTGCATTCCTGGAACTTCCTAAGTTAGTTCCCTGAAGTCACAGCAACTTCTGAGGTGCCATCCACTGTGGTCAATACAGTTCTTTTTCTCTCACATTTCTAATGGTTTCTCTGAAACCCTGAACTTCAGTAAAATTAGGTAAACAGACAAATGTTAACACCTCAGACAGTTATACCCAATGAAAGACAAGTGAGCCACTGTTGCAGGTGGAAGAGCAGGTGACAGATATGCCATTTGCTGGAAGCCCTGGGCTTCCATCCTGAGCATAGAGCTCTATAGTTCAAAATGCTAGAAGACAGCAACTGCTGTTAACCAGATTATCTTTACCCTGAGGGATGTATTATACAAAGGAATAAAACAGATTATTTTAACATCAATTTACTTATTTTCTTGCCCCATCTTTCTTTTCATGAAGAAAAATGTCCTCACTGGCTGATGGAGACAAGTTCCTCCCAATCCTCCATTACAAATTCACCTTACTGACCATGTGCCCTGCAGCCCTCAAATTGGACTCCATGAAAAATATCTTTACCGCCATCATTATCTTTATCTCAAACCAGAAAATGAACACAATTTCAAAAACCTGTTTTCTAAACTCCCAGTGACTGAGTCAGGAAGGGGTGGGGGGTGGTGAGGGAAGAGGATGGGCGGCCTGTTTGTACACCCACTGGCACTGCCTCTTCCTCACCAGCAAAGCTTTCCATGGAAATTCTGGCTGCATTAGCCTTGGCTGAGCTTGGGACTATTTTTGGAAGCCTGAAATACTCAGGGGAGTGACTTTTACTTTTATTCATGTACAGAGTCCTTACTTTTATTTATTAAAGAAACAAAAACATGTCTCCTGCTTAACTTCAACCAGCTTTCATGTCAAGTAAAACAAAACTTGTTGGCTGATCCAATCGGCCATTGGCCAGAGTGCAGGGGGAGCCCCCTTCCGCAGTGCATCTGAAGCATATGTGACCTGGGGATTTAATCACCCCTCAGAGAAAGGGAGGAGCTGTGGACTTCGAGACTCTTGTCCCAAAGGAACAACTTGAGGAGAGTATTTGAACTTAGCTGGGGTTGAAAAGGTATCTGGGCACAATTCCAGTAAATTTGAAGGTTAAAAACAAACAAACAAACAAAAAAGCACTTCAGGTAGGAAAGAAAACAGTACTCCCCTCCCACACCTCCAACACTGTGACACCAATATCCTAAAAAAAAATGAGCTAAGAGGATCACAGGGTGAGAATCACCCTACAGACCCCTCCAACCCCCCTCCCATGGACTCTAAGTGTTCATTTTAACAAGTTGTAAGGGGCAAAAAGCCAACCCCTGGGCCTCCACAAGACAAATTGTTTCAAGGCTTTCTCCTTGAGCCTACAGCCAGTGTGCCCATAACAACAGCAACTAGAACAGTCTGTTGCTTTTTCTCTGAAGATCTGAAACACCCCAACCCAGGAAGAGTGGTACCATCAGGCATCTGCAAATGGGAACAAGAAATGAGTGCAACATGGAAGCTAAAGTTCCTTTGTATCAGGCACTACACAGAGCTTCCCTGCGAAGTCCCAGAGACCTTGCTTGGTAGACAATACCCAGGACAGAGGAAAAGTGTAGTCCTTAGCTCTCATTTCCTTCCACATCCTCTTCACCACCACTGGTTATGATTCTAATTATAATTCACCTTCTATATTAACATGCTAGGTAAGAGCTACAAACATTTATGCCACATTAGGCAACTCACTTTAGCTTTTCTGAACCTCAGTTTTATTCTATTGTATCATTTTATTCGTTTGTATGCTGTTCACCATAAATCTGCTTCACCTTCTTCCTGGACATAATCTCCTTATGGTTGGGTGAGGCCTGTGATTATCTTCTAAGTCACAGAATATGAGCATAGGTAACACATGCCATCTTTAAGGTCAAGAAGTTGATGTACCCCCTTCCTACATCTTCATGTAGTTAATGATGGAGACCCAAATGTTCACATATTAAAGATAACAAAACCAGAAAATACATCCCAGAATCACCCTTGAAAGAAAGCCACTTTGTTATCAAAGTATCTTCCTTGGACTGTTCCATGTACAAGGACTAAACACTGATTGTGTGAAACCACTAAAGTCTGGAGGTCTATTTGTTACATCAGCCTACCCTATGCTAACTACTACAGAGAGACATTAACACCTGCCCTGCCTACCTCAAAAGGCAATGAAAATAAACAAATGAGGTTTTTTTGTGCCAACATTCTGAAAATACATCACATCCTTCTAGTCAAGAACAGAAATAACACCATTTGAAGACAAGATGCACCACAAATTAGCAATATATTGAGTCAGGCATGATACTACTTAAAATGTTTTATAAGGATTATTTCATCTAACGCACAGAACATTAAAAAACAGTTGCCTCTTCCATCCCATTGGCCAGATAAGGAACCAGGATTTATAAAACCAAACAACTTACCCCATAATGAGCCCACGATGAAGACAGAAATTCTGACACCAGAACCGCAGTCTTAATCACAAGCCTAGAAAGAAAGGCAGCTTGAAATAAACGAATCTTGAGACTTTTAATTAAGTGAAACCTTAAAAGCACTTTGTCGCAATTACCTATTTCAAAAGAAAACCATCTTTGTCCTACTATTTGTCATTATGCTGACCCAGTTTTTCCACTTTATTTTCCAGGTCTTCAATGCAACTGCCATCATGGCAGCTGGTGTTCTTTCAAACAAATCACGCAGAGCACCACCTACATGCCTACAATAAGTTTGAATGCAAGATTTGACATTTACTTATTGCATTTTTAAATCTCAGTCCAATACATTATTTTATTCCCCCTAGAACCTCTTCTGTCCTCTTAAATGCATTTAATATAAGCTTAGAGACTAAAAAAATGCTGTTTAATGGGTGAAAAAGGGCAAGGGCACCTCCCAGGTATTAACTCACTTAAGAAATCTTAAAGCAATGTTACCTCATGCTTCCACCATGAGACAGTCCCAGAGTACAATTACTGAAGCCTAGTAACGAGACCACCAAAGGTAAGCAAGCCATTATAAAAATTTAAGAGCTATTGAGTACTATGGGTTTTTACAGTGGGTCAGCTGAGTTATTTAGCACATGTTTTTTCCATCCTTGCAATGCATGGGGAAAATCATAGTATCCAACATCTCTCAAACCACATTTCCACCTGTGTGGGGCAGTGGAATTAATAAGCATATAGAATAACCTCACAAATTTGGATCCCACTCATCTGGAAGTCATGATATTTCAGTTACGCATATGTGGACCTGGCCAGACAAAAAGGCTGGTAGGGGTGGAAGTCACTGCACAAAGTTAGAGTGAAATAAGGGTTGGCAGGGGCAGGGGGCAGGGGAAGAAACTGGATTATGAAGCTCAGGAACTATCATGCATGTGTTTTAATGATCAAATGAGGATCATATATATAAAGTCACTAATTGCAGGCTGAAATTGAGTTTGCCCTTTGGTATTCATGTGGTTTCGAGAAATAAATTTAAACACTTAAAAAAACTACAGAAGGAATTATAACCTGCTTACTGATCAAGGCAAGAAAAAGCCTTTACTTTTTAGAAATGTTTATAAAACCTATTGTGTAATTATCTATTCACTAAAGAATGTAAACAATGCAAGCCTTAGTCTTCTAGACAGAAAAATGATGAAATATTGTTATTTAATTATCATGAAGTTACAGTTCAAATTTCAGAATTCCACTAGTTCAAGTAACCCTGCTAAAATTCCTAAATATTCATACATACAAGTGACATGTTGCTTAGTCTACAAGGTTTGGTTCCTCTGCAAATAGAAAGGAAGGAGATAGAGTCAAGGTCAAATTTGACTGTGGCCCTATCAAGAAGTAGCCATGCTTGTTGTGCTTGTTTATGTTAAAAAAAAAAAATAGATAAAATCAAACCAGACTTCTAAAACACCCTGATTAAATATCCTGGGGCCTTTCTCCTCCATTTAACCCTTGGTGCCTGCTTCCTCCAGCCTCTCCCAACCGCCTCTAAGAAAATGAGAATAAAACAACCATGTTATCTTTGGGGTGCATTCTATTTTGATGCTGTTAGAAAAAGCAAAAATGTAAATTGCTCTATAGAGAAACAAACCAACATGCTCCATTACCTCCACAAGGATTTCAAGATATATCATTTTCTACTAAGGAAAATAAAACACCAATACAGCATGGCAAATCTCTTATAACAAGTTGCACGTTAAGCAGGAAAAAAGTTCAAGAAATCTAAATTTCATTTAACTTTACTGAAATGTCCTTTTCCTCATAGCAGACAGAAGATCAGTATCTTAAGCTTCCAAGGTTTTCCAGGACCTTCGCCTGTTCTGTCATCTCTTCCAGCCATTTCCTAGCTACTGATCAGAGGGGAAAGCACAAATAACCTAAACTGCACTTCTAAGGAAAAGTACTTCCTTTTATTCTGATGATTCTTTTCTTATTAAGCTTTCAGAAAATATAGACAAATATGAGAATAAAAATCACTTAAAAGGCCCAAACCTAACATTTTAGTACAGATCCTTTTAGACATTTTCTATATAGAGATACATCTATATAATTTTTAAAATCTCTATTGGCGGTTTATAGGGGTAAACCTCTATCCTTTACTATTTATGTTTATTTTTTCTTACTTGAACATATAATGGCTACATTTTCTGATCAACAGTAAAGATCAACATTATCTTGTAAATGTACATTGTATTTCTTTAACTAGTTTTTAATAGATTTACATTTAAATATTTTCCAGTTTTTCTGCATTATAAATAATATTGGGTCTTCCAGAGTGAAATTGCTCTATCAAAGAATATATTTGGCACCAAGCAAGAGAGAAACAAAAGGAACCTACCTCCAGCATAATAAAGGCCATATGTTACAAACCAACAGTCAATATAACATCTAATAGTGGAAAAACTATTAGAAAAAGCTTTCCTTCCTGGTTCTCCTAGAAGAAGAGTAGAACAAACCAGTCAGGTGTCCGCTGGCTAAGAGTCTGAGGACTCCTACAGGGAAACATTTAAAGACAAAAGCAACAGATTCTCCAAGTTTGCTCACTGTCATACCTCTGAGTTCCTGAGAGCAAGAATGGTAGCTGCCTATCACCACTGTACCCTGGGCAGCTAGCCCAATGGTCACCAGAGGTCCAGAGGATGTTTTTTGAAATGAATGAATAAATGGATGGATGGAATATAATACAATATCTCTGAGTTTTACCTGACCTGGAGGAGGTTGGAAGATGTTAGTCAACAACACAAAGCTGTGTTTACTGTAAATTCTCAGAAGGAAAAAAAGAGACAAAGCAGACTGGTTTAACTACCCTTGGGACAAATGGTAACAAGGTTGACACAGCTATGCTCTCCACTCTGGCCCTAATCACATTGTGACTCCGCGACATGGAGGATGCCAGAGAGTACATAGCAAGTGGGGAGCCCTAGGGTAACAGTGGTTCCCAGGCAATGGCCCCAGTGGTGGTGACTATCGCCACACAGCCACCTAAAGCAAGGTAATTTGGGATGCTTTATGCAAAAGCTGGGTTTTGAGATGCCTTTTATTTTCAATTTTATTTTATTTTAACTAATATTTACTGAACATCTCATTAACTCCTGCTGGTTTTCTGCCAACCTCAGAAAGCTGGGGAAATTCTGGACGAGGACTGAGAAGTGGAAGGGGCTGCAAATGGAGAGAACAGATTTTTAAAAGATGTGAAGGCAAGAAAAAATACCTTTAATTGAAAGGATTTAGAATTTACAAAGGAACTTTACACATACCCATCTCATTTGGAAGGAAGACAAGAGTGAGCAGGTAAGGAGGCAGGTCGGTACTGTCAGTACTAAGGGACCTATCATCAGGTGAGCCCCACTTGCAGCTAGAGCACTAAAGGCAGTGAATGGAAAGGAGGGAAGGGATATACTCACTTTCCCAAAAGCTTTTTGCCCAGAATTAGCCAGCTAGACATTACCTAAAATTTCCATACAATGATACTTCTCTTAGACCAACCAGGCAGAGACTAGAACTCACCTGCCTTGGAGGACAAGTTTCCAGGACTGTTTCCTTAAGGTGCATGTATTCCACAACACAGCACATTTTAAAATAGCTAACATGGGTGAGGCTTTCAAACATAAAACTTTTAAGTGGTTTCATGACAGTTGCAAAAACTGGACTTACTCAATGGATTTATTCTTCAGAGATCCTGGGCAGTAAGAATTCCAGGTTGCTATTTACAAGACCAAGAGTTAATTCCCTTCTTGTTTCTTATAGAGTTGTCACTGCCATAGGCTTGTGGAAAAAATGCTAAATGCTGGATTCATGATTGAATGAGCTAAACATTTTGAAATTAATGCAATTTGTGTTTGAATTCCCACCTCAAATTTCAGACGGTGGCAACATCTGACACCTTTCCCCATCTAGAGGCAGATAACAGAAAATAATGCCCCATTTCCCTTAGTGTATCTCCACACTCATGCCCCAAACTCTTTGGCTAACACACCTCTTGAATTAATGTGTAGAGAGCCTCCCAAGGTCAACATTGACATCTGCATCAAAGCCTTAATTCAAAGCTAACTGGTATTTTAAGGTAACAGAACCAGCTGTGCACACAACATGTTTGCCTGGGACACCTCTGCAATATCCAGGCTTCTTAATGCAATCATTCAAGCATGAATGAGGCCAACAGCATCCTGGAATCTCTGACCAGATAAAGGCAGGCAGGCAGGCAGCATGATCCCCTGAGCTCTGCATTCCACATTGAATCCAGCTGCCTTGACCCTTAGGAGTTTCCTTCTCTGTAATTCCAAGTATTTGGACCAACCATTTCAGTCCCTAGCAATTTGACAGTTCAATTAATATTGTCATACCTAGATAAATGGAACTATAAAACATCCATGTGTCATTACAATATGGTCTGCTTTAGGAGCCACCCAAAGTAGGCTGGGGTCTTGCAGGTCACTGAAACCTTTGGATTTACGAATTCCTGGTCAGAGGGAGGTCTCTCTCGCTCTCAGGTGTCCTCCCTTCTTAGTTTTTCTAGCAGATGATCAATTACTAGTGTCATGGGTCAAAAAGGCCATTTATCTGCTGTACATCCTCCAGAACATTGTCCCTGATGATATAAGTCTCCAAATGCTTCAGAGCAACAGATTAATTCTTCTAACATAAGTACTTTCCTCTGGTGACTAAGGAATGAAAGTAGACAGATGATTCTTTGCTTCTACCACCAATATCCCTCTTGTCTAAAAAAACTTCTTCTAGATCAGAACCAAAGTGAATAAAATGTGTATATTGGGAGATTATGTATGAGATTGTCTGAGTCCAGAGACTCTTTTCAACTAAGCTGACCCTTCCCAGAGACAGAAAACCTTAACCTTGCAAGAAATACAAGAGTTTCCAGACTTTAGAGGTACCAAGCAGATTTTACTTGAGAGAAGTGCAAAAATGGATATAAATTACTTTTCAAATCAAGTAAAATAATCTCATGTGTTTGAAATATTACCAGATTTGATATGATTGGGGAAATGAAATTGATTCCTATATAACTAGAAGTCTCTGTTCCCAAAGTGATCAGATGGTCCCATTGGTTATAATGATTTTACATGTTCAAATATGCTTTCAAATGGATTCTGCCTATTGGCTTGTTAGTTTTTTCCTCAAAACTGTTCAAGATTGCCTGTTTTTTGAGCCTTTTATATAGGATGAATTAGATGCTTTAATATATACACTTTAGATTTGGTTGTGGGTTTAAAAACTTAAGAGTGCGTAGTAGAAGTTTTCAAAGTTTCAACTTCATTCTGCAAAGTACTGCAGGATGAGATTTTCTTCCCCTTTGCACACTTTCTGGCACTGGAAATAAAGTCATTTCCTTTCAAGGAAGCTGGACACAAAGTATAACAACAGTTTAGGGTCTTTAAAGTGAGATAATGAACAAAATAATATATCAAAATTATGCCCTCATGATATTTGGAACAGCCACTTTTCTTCATGATCTTCTCCGCTATTCAGGACCTGAAGTACACAGTGATACCACCTCCAACAGCACCCAACTGCATTGGAGGAGCAGACAGAAACTGGGAGGAAGGAAAAGAAACAATGGGAAGTGCTGAGAGGATCACGAGGGAGGGGAAGGTGGAAGGGAAACACCCATGAAGAAAAACTGTCCAGGCTTACCTGAGGCCAGATGGTTTTGACTAAAATATTCTGGAAAGTAAAAGAACTGATTTTCAGCATCTTCTGAACTCTAAATGTGGTGAATTTTTACTTTTCTAACAGTAAGACCCTCCAAGACTAAGAATAAGTGAAGGATGTCACATTCCTGTCTTCCAGAAAAATAAGGCATAACTGTGAAGTTCCATGTGGCTAGAAGTTACAGAGACATCCCATTATACTAAGTGCAGTCCACAGTGACAATTATACATTAAAAAACAAGAATATGGTTCTTAGACAAGATAGCTCCATAACTTTGTGATTTAGCTTCCCCTTTGGTCCACATAACATACGAGAACAGAAAGAACTAAAATCATAAGACATATTTAGACTCAAAATAGCAATAAAAATCTAAAATCAGGGTTGAGTCTTCTGGGTTCTGGAGTCAGAAGCACAGGCAGCTAGGATCTGCCAGAAGCAAAGCATGGTAATAAGAACTAAGGTACACTCCTTGCAACCAGGACTGCAGCTAGCATCCCTGTGTGGGGCCCGGAACAGGAGTTTTCTTGATTATGGAAGTAGCTAAAAAATTACTGACCTTACACAGAAAGCTACAGCTTCATAAGCTTTGTATCAAGGGAGATGGGAGCAAAGAGACAAAGCTTCATTATAAGGAACTAAGTTTACCACCATAATTCAATTTTAGGCCTGGCAGTCAAGAGAGAAAGGGAAAAGATAAAACAATAACAACAACAAACTGGACATTCAGGAAGAGAAAAAAGAAAAAAAGAAAAAACCAGAAAATTCCCACTTAAAATAGAGCTTTAAACCAAAATTGTAAAATGCAAAAAATCTAATACCAACAAAGCCAGCTAGCAAACTTAAAAGTAAATGGCTATCATATGAAATAAACTATATGGAAGCATTTTATTAAAAAAGGCAAAATCAGCATGCATAGGATACTCACAGAGATGAAAAAAGGATGCCACTGAAAATGAACAAAAATATATGACAGCACACAAAACTGAAAAAGGATCTGAATGGTGTGATTTTTAAAAATTCTTTTGAAATCTTGGAAATGAAAAATATAATCATTGAATTTTTTAAAACACACAAAAGATGTGATAAAAGTTACACTAGAAAAAAAGAGAAAATAAAACAAAAAGTTACGCTAATCAAGACAGATGAATAGTACCCACACAGAAGGGAACCTGGCCTAAGAGTCAAAAACCAAGCAGGAGAGGCTGCATCGGGCAGGCTGAACGTACGCACACAGGTGTACATGCATACAGCTGTATGAATTGTATGTGGAATATGGACAGACGGGGATAGACAGACATACACTCAGTCTTAATGGATCTTGGTTTTCTAAATTGTTCCAGAATAGAAGCCACAGTGCTTCAAATGGAGATTACTTTGAAAGGGGCTATTTAATTTTTCTCTGTGTCTTCATTTATTACACAGATTTATGAGTACACCTAGTACCCAAATCTTGGCTCTAAGTATTGTTCTCCACTGCAACATCAGAGTTCCTTAGAAAACCAGAAGATTGCAAGACCAGGATAGGGAATGTTGGCGAGTCCACAATATCTTCTTGTGCCAGAAGCCTAGAAAAGAAAGTAATGCTCGAAGAATGATGGGACATGTCACAAGACACGGAAGCCACATTGGATGTCCTCTCCTGCTCATTCTGGTACTATAAGACAGTATGTGACAAGACAGAACCAGCGAAAAAGTCTCCAGCCCATGTGGGAGAACAGGACATCAGAAGACTCTTGATGAGAGGTGGACTGGTTTTGTTATCTTCCTAGGAGCTCTAAAGTGTCCAGTGCTGAACAGCAACCATGAAAATCAACTAATTGTAGGACATCCTTCCTACCATCCTCCTATAAACACCAGAGGTTGAGACTTTATAATTCCAGATACAGACATTAACTTTCATTCTGACCCATATATCAGGCTGGCTCTGAAATGACCTGCTTTTTAGTTCTATGGCTGTTTTCATTTCACAGAATCACAGAAATTAGAAATAGAAAAGATTGCTTGCCATCTTATACATTGTTCCCCAAGTTCTGTGACCTCCCACTGCTTCACTCCATCAGCTGCAATGCTTACAGCAATGAGGCTGCAGTCCTCTGTACTGGGCAACAGACCCACACTCTCACACTTCTTCACTCAGAAAAATTTTCTCCTGAGAGTCAATCCCCCCAGTACTTTTCTAATTTTTTTTCATTTTTCATCTCATTTTATAGTTACAGTTTGTTGTTGTTGTTTATAGTGCCCCCACAAAATGAGAGAACTGCTCCTTAGCTCTGTAACCTTCAAAGACTGCTGAACCTAAAATATTTAGTGAGAATTAAATTTTAGTTTAACTCCAGAGGTATTACTAACATATGCTCAAGGTCAATGGTGAAATTAACAGAAAAGAGAGGCACAGTAATTTACAGGATTCTAGAACATGTAGTGCTACAGGGAAACCTCTATATGTATGAGATGGGTTACCAGTGAGACTTCACCAAGTGCCTAAAAGGAACTTATAATAAGACTCAACTGCAGGCACATGCAAAAGGTTAAGAAAAGGTTTACTTACAAAAGAAGGGGAAATGAAGAAATAACTCAGGGAGAAAAAGAGGGAGATAAATTGGTGAATGTGTCCTACCAGTTCCACTGAGTTCAACTCCCAATGGCATACTGAGAGCTGGCAAAAAGCCAGGAGTCAAGAACAAAGCACCAAGAGACCCCCCAAGACGCACATGTCTGGTTATATACTCCACCCTCAGTTCCCTGCAATCCTCCCTTCCATGATGGTAACATCTGTAGTTCCCAGTGTCTTAAACTCTTTGGTCTGGAGTCAGGGTGGAGTCCACAAAACCTGTGTCTGTGGAGTCGTTCAAGGCATTCTTTCTCCCCAACAATCGCACATCACGTGATTGTGAAGATACACATTTATGAGATGGGTATAGAGTTTCATCAAAGAATCAAAAAGTGACCCAAAATGCTTAAGAACCACTGTCTAGAAGACAAGTCACGTAGCAGAAACAGAATGAGTTGTCGCATTGGAAATAAATCAGACGCATGTTCTTGAATTTGCTGCCAACCAAATATATGGTTTGAACAAGTCTCTTAATTTCTCAAGACTTTGGTTTCTGTATCTGAAAAAGTAGATCATGGAGGGAGAAAAATGACAAAGGAGAAAGGGGATGTTGAGCTAGATGTTTTCCCTGTTACTCATAGAATCCTATTACATGATAAACATCACAGGTTCTTAAATTTTCTCTGAAAGTTTTGCCTAGTTCATTCAAATTCCTCTCTTCCAGATGTACAAGGAGTATCAGTAGAGTTCTTAACAAGTAATTGTCTGTATCTCTGCTCCCATCACCTGTGATACCACACCACCCCAGCCCAGTTACCTGAGTTAGTACTCAGTCTTACTATTCCTGATCTCCTAGAGTATTCCAGAATGGAGGTCCCAGTGTTTTCATGGAGACTGATTTGAAAAAGATTATTAAATTTTTCTTCTACTTCTTTATTCATGCCACAGAATTTATTTAGCAGCTAGGATATGCCAAGCACTAAGCAAAAGCTTCCAACACTAAAATGAGACCAGTTCTCGTCCTCAAAAAGTTAAGGGTCATAGGAGCACCCCAGAAAAAAAAAAAAAGACCATGGCTTGGGTCACCTGACAGGAGAGAGTAGAAGCTGGAACTGGCATTGAAATTATGATGAACAGAGCCTTCGAGAGCATCACACACCTACCTATCCAGGGAATGGTGATGCTGGCACCTTTCTAGAAGTGAGAATGAAAATCCAGCCCATGTTCCATCACAGTCCTGAACTTGGTCAGGAAGATGCTAAGTTTATATGTTTTTTACCCACTAAAAAGAAGTTGACTTCCATGCTAGATTAACACATGAATAATGTTCTCCCAAGGAACAGGATTCCATTCAGTTTTGAGCCAGCTGACTTCATTAGACCACACCTAGTAACACTAATCCTGGTGTTATGTTTCCCACGAGGGAAGAGCAGACAGCATCTGTCTTTTTCCCCAAATGGCTAATATTTCTTGCGTGTGTTCGTCTCCTTTCAAATTTGCATCGAGTCTGGTGGAAAAGTATGTCTCTTATTTAAGACAAAGATTGCCAAACATAAAGCATTCTATCATGACAATACCAAAATGCACAGAATTCTACACTTAAATTTTTTACCATTTCATTCTGATGCTTACACTTGCCTGGACCAATACTGTAAGACTGCAAAATAAATGTAGCTCACAGCAATGAATAAGGTGCTTCTCACAAGTGGTGCCAGCAACCTACAACCAAAACTCAGCACTGCTCTCCCCAGAACCTCAGAAAGAATGTTCCCTTTCCACCAAACATTCTGGAAAATCTGACATGTGGAGAACATGCCCCACCCACATTGCCACAGCACCCCCCCCAAAGCCCCCCACTCTCTCTGCAGCCTCTCCACTGGCCAGAAGTGGGGACAGCTTCTGTAAAAGCCAGGATAGAAGAAGTGTCCTGAAAAGTATAGTTGTACTCAGTCACTGTGTGCATCAAATAGCACTGATCTCTAAGGGATAGAAAGAGAGCCCAGGGGGCTCACCAAAAAACAGAGGCAGTCACTAAATCACCTAATAATGGGAAGAGTCCCCATAAGCTAAAAGTCCCTTTGTTTTGTTTTTTGTTGTTGTTCTTCCATTTGGAGTTGGAAGTTACCTCAGCATCACACAACCAAAAGATCAAAATGTGAGGAGCTGAGATTGGAGGAAGCCCAGGTGACTAGGATGCCCAAGGGAAGGAGGGAACAGTTAGCAGTAGCTGTCAAGGTACACAGGTCAAGGTAACATAGTAGAGTGGGAAGAAGACACATGCTATATGAGAGATCTTAAGTTGTTTTGAAAGGAGCAATGTGTGTGCCCTGGTTTTCCTCTGAAATCAACAAAAACTTCATTGATGTTTTCGTGCAAGTGTGTTATCTGGGGTTTTAAGTGAAAACTGAGTGGGTAGTTCAGATACAGAACTGGACAATGAAAATGACATGGCTCCCTGAGTCCATCACACCCCACTACCCACAATCCTTGTAAGGAGTTATCCAGGGGACGAGAGGATAGTCTTGTATAAGACTATCCCTTCCTGTGGGGAAGGGAAGAGGTCCCCCACAATCAGCAGGATCTACTTTCTGGAACCCAGTTGTGGAGCAGGTCTATTATCATGCCCTATCTGCTGGCAGTGACCGATTAAGCCCCAGACAAGGACAGCCACCCTCAAACATGTGGATCACAGCCTGGGGAGTCTGCAGTCGTACCTAGTCCTGGAAGCAAAAATGTGCTCCATGTGTATCCAGGACAGGCTTAGTTGGTACAACCTGTGAGAGTGCAGAAAACTGCACTTAAATGGGAAGTCCTGAGTTTAATGCTCTGCTACTGGGGTCCTGAAATTCCTTTTAAAAATTGCACGTTGCCCCCACATTTTCATGTTTCATTGAGTCTTGTACATTACACAGTCAATTCTGATGATAACCAACACCTCTGTCAGGAAAATAGTGTTCAAAAACCTAATCATGTGAACAAAAAGGTAAGAGCAAGGTCAAGGGGTAAGTGTGTCCCAAGTGTAGAGCCATGCCTCCACCATGTTTAGCTGAGCTTCCTTGGATAAATGTCAGAGGATCTCTAAGCCTCAGTGACTTAGGGTAAGTTATTATTTATCCATTAAGCAAAGTCTTGGGAGATACAAATACCACACTGCTGGATCCCTCAAGTGGGGAAAACAATTACATGAAAAATCATTAAAGAGTATAATATGCATTTTGAAAGGGAAAATAAATAATGCTAATTAAACACACACACACACACACACACCAAGAAGGGCCTTCTCTGATGGGGCAATGGGTTAGGATGCAGCACTGCAAGCTAGCTGTAGATGCTTCAATGCAAGTTCAATCCCTAGCCCAGAGGTGACCCACATGGCGCGGCAGACCTCTCCTGTCTTGCCTGCTGTGCCCCTCAGCAGTGTACTTCTTTGATCTGTCTGTTCTGGTCCCCATTCTGTCTCTGGTGAAGCCTCTCACTGCCCCTACACCTCACTGTACACTTGTACCCCAGTTCTGTATACATAAGTAAATAAATCTTAAACGCACACACACAAAAACACCTCGCTAGGGAGAGGAGAGGAGGTGTGAAGAGAAGGTGCACTTGGAGGAAAAGCTAGAAAAGTTTCCCCACTGTGGGGATTCTGCATTCCAAGAGCTGGGGTAATAATGACAGGATGGACTTGGAGACCCATGAGCATACTATGAGACAGACCTGGACTAAAATTCCACTGATCATCCACCCTCCACAGCCCTACATGGAATCTGAACTACAGTGATATTTTGTGTCTCCTGGATTAGTGTCAATTGAGAACCAGTCCAGAAATTTCTAAAAAGACTCCATATTTCCTTTACTCCAGTCCATACTCACCCTGCTAAACAAGCATAGGTCTTCCACCCAACTGAATGGGAGAAAATACTTGTACACCATATATCTGACAAAGGACTGACATCCCAGCTGCATCCACTCAACTCAGTAATGGTTCTGTTCCTACCTGGTCTACCCTGCATTGCACATCATGGCTGACATGAGGATCAAAAAAGGAGAGCCTTTAATATTATTAAAATCCAGTAATTATTCAATCAAAAAATAAAATCATGATAAGAAAGAAGCCGCATGGTGCTTCTGCCATGGACTTGACCCTATGGTCATCTTTCTTGCTTTTACTGTCTATTTCAGCTGTGACTATAACTTAAATCTCTCATAAGACCCCGGAACTAGATGTAAGCTCATCTATAGGTTTAAGTTTCTAAGATCTCAGATAAGATCCAACCAATAGCTTCCTCCATAGTATCTTCCTCCTGCCATGACCTAAGTGACATTCACACAAGTAACCCACTTTTTTTTTTTTTTACTTACAATCAGACTTTGAAAGCAATTCCAGCATCCACACAAACACTGCAATCTGTACAGGGCATCATTTAATTCAGTAAGTGCCCATGTAGGCTAAGTTTGCTAATCTAAATTGTGTAGTGCAGACTGACTCAAAGGTCAGCTTAGAAGTTAGTGCTCCAGCAAAAGAAGGCAGCTTCAAACAGGAAGTGGGCTCAGTGAGTTGCACTTGCTTGTCCCCTCAGCAAAACTATTTTGGCCGGCTCTCCATCACCATGAAGGATATGCCTAGTCACCCAGGCCCTGTTTGGTATTTCCTACTATTTCCAAGGTTTATGCTTCATGCTGCCTCTCAGACTGATAACTTACTTTCTATCATTATAATCATACCTTTTAAATATGAATCCCTGGTCAACAATTGTTAGAAGTTTTGAGGTGGGTTTTTTAAATTTGGATAGAGTTCAGTAATTTTCCAGAACAACCAGGTCTCCACAACAGAAGAGCGCTTTCTCGGCTATGGCAAGGTTTTATGCTGAACAGGGTCTGTGAAGCCAGGAACTCAGGCAAGATCCCTGAGATACAAAAGCTACAGACACATTGCTAATTCCTGGGGACAAGGACCTGGAACAGTCTATGCCAGCAATGAATGTTTTCACACCAGGAGCCATTCTATTTGTACTGGGGGAATAAAACACATGTGGTGAGCCTGAAGGGGGCTCTGTGGACCCTGGGCTGGTCTCTGGCTGATGTAAATAACTGCTGCAAGGATCCTGCTTACCAAAAGCAATACAGAATTTTTTTACCTGCTTTTACAGAATATCTTCAGAAATTTCATCTTTGATCTCTCAACAACTAATCACTTTCCCCTACTTCTTCCCTGACAGCTCTAGTCTTAGAACAACATGTCTGAGAAGACGGGTGCAGGACACTGTGAATGTGGTAAAGACAGCTACTGCTAACTGAAGAGTCACAAGCCCAGCCACATTTCCAGCCACCTGCCAGTTGGGGGTGGGCAAGGTGACTAGTTGTGGCCATTGGCTGTAAGTGAAAGTGATTCACATCACCTCAGGACTAGAATGTCGAAGACTGTGGCACAACCCTCTAGCTGTGTCTTCTGCTTCCAACTCCATCTCTGAGTCAAGGCCTGGAAGGAAGATTCCCTAGGGAGTCACCAGACTTTGCTGGAACAAGAAAGAAACCTTTATATACAAAGCCACTGAGATTTTGGAGTGTATTTATAATGCTACAGAGACCAGCCTGACTAATGCATCTAGGCAGCCAGAAGGCCCTACTGTTCATCAGGACTCAGGGCTGGTAACAGAACATAACAACCCTACTCTCAGGGGGCACCCTTACCATTCTTCAAGATAATCTGGGTCAGGAACTACCAAAAATAGTGTCCACATAGCTAGAAGTAAAAAAAAAGAAACTTAGAGAAGTGCCAAATAAAATAAGGACAGGAAATGTTGGTAAGCAATGGAAGTTTGCGCTCTCGTGTGGATTTAGTGGTCATCCCAAAGACGCAAAGTAGGGAAAGATGTTATCGTGAAGGGTTCAGGAGAGGATGGGAATGGAGGCCATACAACAAAGCCTGGAACCTTTGCTTCTCAGCCAAACCCCAAACTTTCATGTCAGGCCAACAGCAGAGTAAATTAGAAAATTGAAAATCTGGGCAGCCACAAACAAAATTGTAAAGTTTATTTTCAGAGTCTGCTATCTGCCATGCAGCTGACATAATCAATTTTCTTGAATGATTTGTGGATTCTCTTGCCCCTTTCCCTCTTTCAATACCTGAAAGCTTCATCCCTCAATCACTCTGTGTCCAGTTCTTTGAAGGCACCCCAACTATGAAGACGCTGAGGGAACACCACACCCTTAATACCTTCCTTCTCTAATTCTCTTCAGACTTGGGCAGGCCAAAGCATCAACTGATATGAGCCATTCAGGATTTAGGTCTCAGGCTCTTAAGTAATTACATTAAAAGGCAATATTGCTGTTTTATCTGAAAGATGAGACTGAATTGTAGCACTCAATGCAAATCCAGTGCACATATCTGTGGGAGAAAAGTGATGTTTCAAGGCTTCTCATACCACCCAGGGGACAGAGGTGATACCTCCTCCACTCACCTGTGCTGCACGGTCAGGCACTAGCCACACCTTTCCCTTTCCTGTCAAAGCTACAATCCTCTTCCAACCCATCTTCTCACTGACATTCTGATCCTGAATTTCCTCCTACATTCCCTTGGGAAAAGGTGTCTCCAACACTAGGCAACTTCGGAGGCAAAGAAAGAAGCCGAGAGACACCTGGGTTTTCTACAACTGAAATTGGAAAACAGTCCTTGAGAAAAAGATGTCAAGGTCCAGCAGGACGTACTTTTCCATCAAAACACTGTAAAATGAGTAGCAGCTTCACATGACGCTCATGTCTTGGTATGTGTTTGTTGTTTTTAGACCAACAGGACACATATCTGAAGTGATACAATCATATATGATGTAGGCGTTACCATGGAGAATGCCATGCATTTTTTGGTTGAATAGAAGTATAAATAAAGGTGTAAATATTGCATTTTCTGTTGCCATGGAGATACAACAATTTGGCCCTCATCATTTTGGAAAACTTTTTATGTTATTATTTGGGTTCACTCCCTACTGTGAATATTCCTATCAGAAAATCTCTAAGTCCTGCTGCTGTTATAATTGTGCTTATCCAACCAACATTCTTCATGTGTCTTTTCAAATGGTAACTGGCTATCTCTGGGAGAGAAAACTCATTATTCCAAGATATGAGATATATGTTTTTAATTTTAAAAGTATAAATACTAAAAGCATATTTGAAAGTCAACATTCTATAGTCCACCTTGATGTAAGGGATGACTTCACAATCTTAAGGAGGTTTTGATCTATATTTTTTAATCTAGACAAAGGGTGGGTCTAACTCTTGTTGCATGAAGTATAAAGTGTTTTAAATCCTAGCCCCAACATGTCAGTATAGAAAAGTCAGAGGTTTAATTTTATCAGTCTTAATATCTCAATCATGATTTAGATAATTCTAGCATCTAAACTAGAATCTGTGGTTCAGATTGCTAATCTTAAATCTACAATTAACAAAAATCTAGACTTGGAAATTTAAGCTACTTACTCTAAAATATGCTCATTTGTTTTTTGCCAACCTATCAATATAATGAACATCTACTAGGACATTATAATCCCTGGTGGCGCAACGGGCTAAAGTATAGCACTATGAAGCCATAGTCAATGCAGCAAGAGTTCTATCCCAAGCCAGGGAGGTGACCTACATGGCACGGCAGACCTCTGCTGACCCACTACCCTCAGCAGTGTATTTCAGTCAATCTGCCTGTTCTCCCTCCTCTGCCTCTGGTGAATCCTCTCACTCCCGCAGTCTGGCCTGTATCCCAGTTCTGTATATATAAATAAATCTTTAAAAAAAAATTATAATTGTGGCATAAATATAAAACATTATAAAAGTAGCATAGAACACTTTTTCTATGCCAGGTGTTATACAAGGTTTTGAGGATTCAAAAATGAGTAAGACATGGTCTCTTCCCCCAAGGAACTCATCTTGTTGATAAAATAACATAAGAGTTATTATTGGTGATTTTTGTATTGAGCCAAATTCAAACGCAGTTACCTCTATTCCTTAATACCCTAAGATTCTGAGTTTATTTATTTATATAAGAAAGTATAATTCTAAATGAATACTAATACCAAAAATGTATACAGGGTTTGTTTTCTCATATTAGCTCCCATATTATCAGCTCTCAATTATACTAGTAGCATTCAAAATGAATTGGAAAAGTTTCTAAGCTCCTTGTAGTGAAAATGTTACCACTAATAAAGTAGAATAGTTTAACTTTACTTTTGTCCAACAAAGAACAGGAAAGGGAGAAATATATGGTACATATAAGATCTAGAATTATTGAAAAACTCTTTGCTATAATATCACCTTAAGCCCGTACTCAGTGACACATTATTTGGATCAACCCATGGTGGCTTCACCATTGCATAGTCTTTCTATCCACCTCACCTGCCTCACTCCTGGACCCTGTATGCATCCATCCTGTCAAAGCAGGGGAGAATTAATTAGGTCCAATTAATTCAATCACAATTTTGCAATATCACAATTAGAATATTGAGAAGTGGACACATTTAATTCCAACATGCATGTGAGCTTGAATGAGCCAAAAAATTTTGAGAGCTAGGGTATTTAAAATGTAAACATGAATAGTCCCATCTAAGCACTGGTGATATATGAATGTTCTCAATTTTTGCTTCTGCTCTCTCCTTAGAGAGAGACACTTTTTAGCAGAATCTGGCATCTACCAGGGTCAGTAGTAGAGGATTCAGAACAAGACCACCCACTGCAAAGGGCTAGACCCTGAAGGCAAGGCCAAGCCCACAAGCATAACACAATTCCCACCTAAAGTAAAAGGAATCATAAGGTAGTAGTCTCAGCTGGCAGTGACCATCAGGGAGTAGGGCAGAATGGTCTAAATATAGTAATAGAGATGCCTCCACAGACTAGGAAAGTCCAACACAGAAGAATCCATGAACAGGTGAAAATAAGTTAGCCACAACAACTGGTCAAGCCTACAAAAGAGTATTATAAAGCTCACCACTAAAATTCAAGCCATGGGACAGGGCCCAGAAATGATAAGGTACTGAAGAAGTTATCAGGACAAAGACTCTCAGCTATAAAACCATAATACAGAAAATGAGACTCAGACACAAGACAGAGAATAAGGATGTCAGCATGGAATGAGGCCTGGCCCAAAATAACTGTCATGTAGTTAACATACCTTCCAAGTGTTTTCAGGGAGCCCCTACCTTGTAGGGAGTAGAGCTAGGAACATATAGGAAGAAGGTTTTAGTTTTCTTCCTGCTGGTGCCACCTTAGTTCTCCATTCTGGAAAAGTCTTTATCTCCATAATATGGCATATGCAGTATGCACTGCATGAACCATGAATTGCTGCGCAAATCTTCTAGTTGTTCTTCTTGCCTCCAGATGATTCCCCTGTCCAGATACGCCATTATCTTCTGATAATGCCATTTTTCAGTCTGTTACTTCCTAACACAAGCACTTTTAATGTCTCGAGCAGAAGCTGAAAACCAAAAACCTCTGATTTGAATCCTACTCCAGATGGCTTTTGTTTGGCTCATACTGTGTTTTTCAAAAGCTTGATTTAGATACAACATTTTAAAATAGATATTTCATGTGTATGAGTGTGTGTGTGCAAACACACTCACTTTAAGATTTCTGGCCTCTTTTAAAAACTCAGAAAGTTTGGCAACTTTGGGGTCATGCTTCCACCTGGCAATAATCAGCTGACAGCTGCCCTGTTCCTGGCACCTGCTCTGCACTACCCACAACATCCCCCAGCACCTCTGAACCCACTATAGCTTCTGCCAAGCCCTGTCAGCTTTTAGAATTTGTTAAGACTTCAACTAAGCTCCTAGAATTCAAGGTTCTCCTCAGCTTGGCCATGCCATAATATATTTACCCAAAATATGAACCCTCATTTTAAACATTTCTACTTGATAACCCCTCAAAAAATCTTCTTTCAGAGGCTTGGGGAAGATGGTATCATAAGAAATTCTCAGCTTTGTTCCAGGGAGAATAAATTAAGAGAAGTCCAGAAGTCGGAGGATCCCAAGATTAGAGTGAAACCAAAATACCTCACGAATTCTGGGGACCAAACCTGACCAAATGTTATAGAAGAGAGATGAAAGAAACTCAACTCGGTATATCAAAAAGGATTAGAAGGGGAAAAGTCAGCTGCCTAGGCAAAAACAGTTTATACCCATGTCAGGGGAGAGGAAAACTAATTTTGTAGGTATAATCATGGACAATATAGTCAGGAGTTTTAGATGCAGTAAGGCAGACAGGGCCTCCAGTGAGGAAGACAGAGCTCAGAAAAAGTGACTCCCCCCCACCCATTTCCCCAGAAACAAGCAGATATGAGGACTCTGGATTCATTCCAACAAAGCCACACTGTAATGCACTATGGTTCCACCTAAAGTCTACTTTACAAATTACAAAGGTGGAGTTCTAAAACCCAAAAGAGAGGATTAGCAGCACTGACATAGGCATGAGCCAAGCCCATGTACAATAGTTTCACCAATAATGGGCCCATCTTACACCCTTCCCTAATCACCGAAGACCCAGCTACACATTAATTCTCTATGACAGATAGTCCCATCTATTGGAAAAGTAGAAACTCTGTACCCTTTGTATTTAGAAATCAAATAATGGGGAGGTGAAAAAAATACACAAACAGCAACCTAAGTCACAGGGAACTTCTATACCAAAGAGAGAGAAAAAATTCTCCAAAATTGAACCACAAAGACATGGAAGAACTTTACTTCCATGATAAAGAAATTCAAAGAAATGGAAAAATAGACACAGACATGCTGACAAAAGATATATAATACAGAAAAAAAATGTCCTCAGAAATAAAATTAATGGACAGAAGATTGAAATTGAAGCTTTAAATAAAAAAATAATGGAAATGGAGCATATTTAAAAGACCAACAGAAGATTTTTTTAAATTCTGAAGGTAGAGTGGACAAATGGAAGATAGAGTGAGTGACCTTGAATAGGATAATGTGCAAAGATCCCAGGTGCAAGGAAAATGAAAGATACTATGAAAATAAATATATAAACACTCCCAGATTTATCTGACTCCATGAGGAAAGGCCATATAAGATTAATGACTATTTTGAAAAGTAAAAGGAGAGAAGGGAAAAGAGGCACTATTTAAGAAATAATAGAGGAAAGCATCCCTAAAGAAGGAACTAAATATACAAGTTTATGAATCTAAAATAAAAACCAGATCACATAAAGAGAATGAGACCTACACCATGACACATAGACATGAAATTTCTGAGTTCCAAAGAAAAGAAAGAATATTGAAGCTGGCTTCCAGATAATTATAAAAGAACTTTACTCAAGTGTACATTATAATTCTCTAAAGAAACACTATCTGCAAGTGGAAAATAGGATGTCATATTCAGAATATTTAAAGTTTAAAAACTGCCAGCCAAGAATATCCTTTCCCTTAAGACTCTCCTTCATATTAGGTGAAAATAAAGACCTTCTTAGACAAACAGAAAGTGAAAGACTTTGCAAACACTAGACACCCTACCCCAAGAAATGTTGAAAGGAACTCTCATGTCTAAGGGAAGAAAAGAACATCCACAAAGAACTGAACAAAGAAATAGAACCACAAAATTAAAAACAAGATAGCAGTGACAAACTTTCATATCTTAATAATAACTTTAAATCTAAGCAGACTGAACTCACCAATTAAAATGCACTAAGCACTTGACTGGATTAGAAAACAGAATCTAACTTCCTGCTTTCTCCAGGAAACACCTGAGCTTCAAAGATAAACATAGGTTCAAAGTAAGACTGGTAAACAAACTTCCAAGCGAATGGGACCCAAAGGAAAGCAGGTGCAGCTATACTTCCATACATATAAAATAGATTTTCAGCTAAAAAAAGTAACAAGAGACAGGTACAGACATGATATAATGATTAAAGAACAATATCTCAGGAAGACATTACACTTCTCAAAATATACTTACAAAATAAAGCAGCATCAAAATACATAAGACAATTACTATCAAATCTGGAAAGTGACATAAGAAAAAACTCATTAGTGGCTAAGGACTTCAACACCCACCCCACTTTCACAATGGGCAGATCAGCCAGACAGAAAATAAACAAGAACGCAATAACCTTAAACAAAGTATTAGACCACAAGGACTTAATAAGCATTTATTAGACACTGCACCCCATAAAAGGTGAATACACAGTCTTCTCATGTGTACGTGGGACATTCCCCAGGATTGACTACATACTCGGTCACAAGACAGTATTGACAAATTCATAAAGATTGACATCATACCAAGCATCTTCTCTGACTACAATGGTGTCAAATTAGAAACTAACCACAAAAGCAAGGCAGAAAAACCTTCTAATGGATACTGAACAGCACACTACTAAATGCAAATTGGGTGAATGAAGAATTCACAAAAATATCTCAAGACAAATAATAAGGATACAACCTTGTGGACCTATGGGACATAACAAAGACAAGGGGGAAGTATACAGCAATGCAGGCCCACAGTGAAAACAAGGAAGAGTTCAAATTAATAGTACTAGCTCTCAAATTAAGGAACTGAAAAGCACAAACAAAAATGCCAAAAGACAAAAGAAGGAAGCAAATAATAAAAATTAGAATGGGAATAAATGAAATAGAAGCCAAAAGGACAACTAAAAAATGAATGAAATAAAAAATCTGTTTCTTTGAAAAGTAAGATAACAAATCTCCAGCGAGGTTCACAAAGAAGAGAGAAAACTCAAATACATAGAACAAGAAATGAATGAAGAGATGTTACAAGCACTGTCACAGAAATTCAGTGTATCATAGAAGGTTACTATGAACATTTGTATGTTAGTAAGTTGAATAGCCTAGAAGAAATGGACAAGTTTTAGGAATATACAAACACTGAAGATTGAATAGAGAGAAATAGAAAACTTGAAGACCAATTACAAGGAAGAAAATTGACAAGACTAAATCAAAAGATTTCCAAATAGCAAAAGTCCAGGACCAGATGGTGAGTTCCACCAAACCTTCAAAGATGAGCTAAAACCTATCCTGTTAAAACTCTTTCCCAAAAATTTAGAAGGAATACTTCCAAGCACATATTTTGAGGCCATCATAACCTCAATTCTAAAACCAAATAAAGATAACACAAAAAAAACTAGACTACAGATTAAACCCCAGGATGAACTTAGATACAAAAACCCTCAATAAGAGCTTACCAAACTGAATTTAACAATATATTCAAAGTATTTAACACCAGAGCCAAGTGAAACTTATTCTAGGAATATAATAATGGTTATACATTATTATACAACATCCAAAACTCAACCTTTAAAATGTGTCCATATCAACAAAAGATAAAAACAAAATGATCATGTGAATTTATATAAAAAAAATTTAAGATTAAACAATCATTTATGATAAAAACCCCCAAAAACTGTGGACACATGAAAAATACCATAAATGACAAATGCACAGCTAACATCACTCTCAACAGTTAATGAACGTTTTTCAAAAGATCTGTACCAGACAAGGATGTGCATTTTCACCACTACTATTTGACATAATATTAGAAGCCCCAACTAGAGCAATTAGGCAAGAGAAAACCATAAAGAGAATACAGATTGGAAAAAAGAAAGTAAAGCTACCATTATAGGCAGGTGACAAGAAGATATACATGGAGAACCCTGAGATCCCATGGAGAACCCTAAAGACGCCACTAAAAAACTAATGTAAACAATAAATCAATTAAGCTGGGTGTCAGATCATAAAATCAATACACAAAAATCAGTATCCTTGCTATATGCAAACACTGAGCTGGAAGAAGAAGATACTAAGAAAAGCAATCCCATTTATAATTATATCAAAAAGAAGTAAATACCTAGGAGTAAATTAAACAAAGAAGGTAAAGAGCTTATAAAAAGAAAACTGTTAAAACATTGTTAAAAGAAATAAAGACAAAGGTCCTCCCTGGTGGTACAGCAGGTTAAAGCACAGCACTAAGAAGTTAAAGCCACTTCAACATGAGTTTGACCCCTACCCCCCAGAGATGACCCACATGGCATGGCAGACCTCTCCTGGCCTGCTTGCTGCTCCCCTCAGCAGTGTACTTTGTCAGTCTGCCTGTTCTGCTCTCCCCTCTGTCTCTGGTGAATCCTGTCACCGCCCTGCACCTCTGGCCTGCACCCCAGTTTTATATGCATAAATAAATAAATCTTAAAAATAAATAAATAAATGGAAAGGTATTCCCTATTCCTGCATTGGAAGAATTCATTGTTCAAATGGCCCCCCTACCAAAGCAATTTACAGATTAAATGCAATCCCTATCAAATTATGGTAATCTCCAAATGAAAAGAACAAACATTACTGAAATTCATATGGAATCAGAAAATATCCCAATAACTAAAGCAATCCTGACAAAAAAGAAGGAGAATGGTAATATAGCACTCCCAGACTTCAAACTATACTACAGAGCTATAGCAAACAAACAGGATTGTGCTAGAACAAAAACAGATACAGGAACCAATCGAATAGACCTGAGATCCCAGAAATAAGCCCAAATCTATATTGACAGTTACTCTAGATCAAAGTAGCCAATAATATACCCAACTAAACAAGGAAAGCCTCTTCCATATATGGTGTTGGAAAAATTGGACATATGCATGCGAAAGTATAAAACTAGGTCATTACCTTATTTTGTACACAAAAATCAACTCACGACAATAAAAGGCTTGGATTTAACATTTAAAACCATAAAATGCAGAGAGGGAAATAAATCACCTCCCAATATAGGCTTCAGAGATGTCTTTGTGGATTCTTCACCAATAGCAAGGAAAACAAAGCAAATATAAACAATTAGGACTTTATCAAACTAAAAAGTTTCTACACATGGAAAGAAAGCATCACTAAAACTAAAAAGCAACCTACTGAAGGGGAGAAAATATCTGCACACCCTATATCTAACAACAAGCTAACATCCAAGCTAACAAAGTACTCATACACCTTAGTAAGAAGAAAAAATAAGGGTAAATAAGTGTTTCTTCAAAAAAGGCATACACAAGGCCAACTGGCACATGAAAAAAAAAATGCTCATCATTTACTTTCAGGGAAATGCAAATAACAGCTACAATGAAATATTACCTCATTTCTGTGAGAATGGGTCATATCAAAATCAGAAACAAGTATTGATGATGTGACGAAAAAGAAACGCTCTCACACTGAGAATATAGATTGGTTCAGACCCTATGGAAAACAGTACTAAGATGTCTCAAAAGATTAAAAATGTATCTTCCATGTGACCTATATATTTCACTCATAGCTATCTACCCAAAGAATGCAAAAACACTAATTCAAAGGGATATATGTAATCCTGTGTTCATTGCAGCACTGTTTACAATAGCCATAATTATGGTAACAACCTAAGTACCCACATACAAATGAATGGGTCAGGAGATACGGTGTAAATATACATAATAGGATACTACTCAGCTATTAAAAACAAGTTAGGGTGATTTGGTGATGGGAAGCCCAATGAGATTGCAACTGAGATGGAAAAATGCACAAAATTATGCAAAAATAAACTATTAAAAAAAATTTAAACTCTTGCCACTTGAGACAACATGAATGGAACTGGGAGGCATTATGCTAAGCAAAGTAAATCAGAAGAAAAAAGACAACAGCAGATGGCTTCACATATGGAACACAGAAAAATCCAATAAAGGGTGAGAAAAAGCCAAACTCAAAATCTCATTATTGGGCGGGAGATGCAGCAAGAACAAAGTAGGAAGGAAGTACAGTAGACTATGATGGTGGAATACAGGCATTCTGGTAGTGGGCATGATATGGTAACAGCAGAAAGAGAGAAACCTCTTAAACACAAACAGCACTGTAAACCAATGTTGCCTCAATTTAAAAAAGAATTCTTTCCCACCTTCCCTCAGTAAATAAACATTATAGCCTATGCCATATGCTACAGAGGGAAGAAGAGCCATTCAGATCTGCCTTCAGGAGGTTCTGATATTCCACTGGAAAGCTGGCATTTAAACCAGAAGGTACAATAGTGGTGGTTGCTAGAGGCTGGTGGGAGAGGTAGAAGTAGTAATTCATATTAAGGACACTAACCTGACTGAAGGTTTCCTGGATTGAGTCACATTTAATGCAAGGTAAAAGATGGTGAGGAGAGAGTCCCTCACCACCTCCCACCCAGGCAGGGGCCACAGCTATAGTAAGACCTAGAGGTGAGCAATAAACTGAAAGAAGTTGGGTTGAGACACAATGATCAGTGAAGTGATGTATGAGGACCAAGGATCATGAAAGCTGAAGTTGGAGATACAGGTAGGCACCATCACAGAGTATCCCCAGGGCATCTGGAAGCATTTGAAGAGTTTTAATAAAGGAGTGGCATGCTCAACTTTGTGGTTTATTAGGAGAATAAACTGGAAGGGACAAAAAGGGAAGATAGAACACATGTTAAACCACTTTGGGAAGCCAGACACAAAAGACGAGACATGATTTTATGTATATCAACTATCTGGAACAGGTGGATCCATATAGACAAAAAGCAAGTTAGTGGCTGCTAAAGGGGGGTGGGGGTGGGAAGGAGGGGTCTAAGAAATAAATGCTTAATACATGGTGGCCTCTAAAACGACATATCCACATTCTAACGCCCGGAACTTGTGAATGGGACTTTATTTAGATAAAATCTTCCTTACATATGCAACTATGTTAAGGACCTCAGTTTGGAGTCACCCAGATTATACAAAGGACCCTAAATCCAATGGGAGGGTTTCATAAAAGAGGCCAAAGTGTTGAAGACACAGACACACAAAGGAGAACACAGAGGTAGAGATTGGAATGACGCAGCCAAAAACCTGGAACTTCCTGAAACTTAAAGATATGAGACAGATTTCATCTCTGGAGTCCAGGAGGGAATACAGACTTGATTTTGGACTTCTGAACTCCATACCTATAAAAGAAAAATCTATTGCCTTAAAACACCAAATACACAGTAATTTGTTACTGCAACTCTAGAAACTAATATATCAGTGTCTCTGAACCTCGGTTCCTCATCCCTAAAATATGAAAAATAATTAAACATACTTTAATGGCTTTTAAAAATGAGATAATGAATAGAAAGCACTCGGTATAGCATATGGCAGGTGGAAGTACTCCTTATGGGTTAAAAACATTACAATCATACTAGTAGTAGAGTAGCGTAGTATGCATAAAAGACAAGTCTAACCCAGACTTTGGAGAAAGCCTCTAAATTAAGTAGCATTTGGCTAACGATATTCTAGATGAGGAAGGATAAGTTAAATAAAGGAAGCAGGCTTACAGAAACAGGGGGTGGAGATGTGGGGGAGCGATGGGGAGAGGAGGGAAGAGGTGTGAGGATGGAGTTTCTGAAGGAATGCATGTTTGAAAGCCAGGAGGTACAAGGGATCAGGAAACATTTGGAAAACTAAAAACAGTTTTAGTAAATGTTGGATACAGGAAAAGCTTTCTTTCTATGACATGTGAGTACAGCACCATTTCTAGTTAGTGTGAGAACAGGTACATTTGATTTTGTATGACTTTACCCCTGTCCTGATGCCCTTGCATATATTCACAAATAAGCCCTTTCATTCTCTATCTTATTCAGAGAGATAAGGGTTTTCAGAAAGCACAATTGCCAAATTATTTTCCTTTCCCTCGCATAAATCTCAAACTCAGAACAATCCTTATTGTCTTTTTCTCTAATCCCTTTTGCTTAGGCAACTATCCATCAACAAAGTATTTTCATTTTATTGGGGATGTAGGAATTTTCACATGCCTAATCCATGGTGAATTCTAGATGATATGCCTGTCACTGAACTATTTGCTCCCAAATCCATTCTCAACTTTTCCTTCCCCTTGTTTCCTGGTCATCTGAACTTTCTAGTTAATTCAACCAAATGTCTCAGTCTTGAAGAGTTGCTCCTAAGTTTGCCAGTTGATCTTGCAGAGTTGTAAATATTAAATGAAAAATGTATGTTAGATGCCTACAGTAACTACTATTCTTTTCCACTTATTATATGCTTTTTCTTTCTTCCACTGTAATAACATTTACAGCTGGACACATGGTGTTTCAGAGTAAAACCTATATTTTCAGATTCCCTTGCAGCTATATATGGCCATATGCTTACATTCTGGTATCTGGAAAAAAAAAAAAAGATAAAAATCATGAGTGATTCCCACACTTGCCTTCTTTTTCCCCTTTCTCCTTTGCTCTGACTAGCATATGATATGATGCAGTCACTTTGGAGTATAGGGTAAGGATAAAAACCTGGTTACAGCAAAATAGCAAGAGCAAAGAAACTTTGGACCTTCATTGACTCTGCAGACTAGAGCTGAAAAGTCAACTGACTTTTATAGAGAGAGAAATACAGTTCTGAACTGTGTAAGTCACTATTACTTTTGGACTCAACCATGTAACTAAACCTATACAGCACCTAGGTAAGCTTCTGGTAAACAGAAGATGCTTAATAAATGGTGTTGCTTGCATTGCAACAGGATACCTGGAGAGGGCAACTGGATTGGTCTGAAAATTGAAAAAAGTCCCCTTCTGAGAGTAACAAAAAGCTACTGCCTTCTGGATGCAAACCAAACTTCCCTTTGAAGCAGTCTAGGCCTTTGTTCTCAAAGCAGTAACTTAGTTGAGCGCTTGTAATTATGCAGTAAGGAAGTTGTCTTAGAATTAACTGGGGAACTTTTGAGAGAAACTAATTTCCTGCAATTAGGCCAATGGGTACTGGAGAAAATTAATTGGGATATTAAAAGAAAGTGTGCTCTTATTTGTAGGACATAGACTAATAAGGCTAAGGATTTATTGGTTATACTAGTTACTTCTAATCTTTCATCATGGCCAGCCCTGGGCACAGAGAATCAGGAAACATCTGAAGAAGTAGCTGGATGGAATGCTTCTAAGAAGTTTCATTTGTGGGCCCTTTGATACAAAATCCAAAATTCTTATGCAAGGTTCCCTGCTTTCTCTGAGTCAGGCTCTCAGTCATCTTTTCACCCCCTTCCTCTCCATGATATCCATTTCAGGCAAAAAAAAAAAAAAAAAAAAAAAGCATCCCATTACTTGGTGTCCCTTTTTGCCAGGAGATTCACAAAATATCCACAGCACACATAATTGTTCCGTACACTACCTGCTTCTTTTTCCAATCATCCATATTTAGCCACACTTTTCAACTTCCTCTCCTCCTTACTTTACATTCTATGCTTTTTTGTGAGTGATCCCACACTCCCCTTTCTCTATCTGCTATGAAGCTCACAATGATGGTCTCTTTCAATAGCCACTGTTTTATACTGACCCAGCACAGTCATTAAACGGTTGACCAGATTTTGAGTCACTAAGCTTAACTGAAATAAAAAAATAAAACACCTTAGTTTTTATTCTCAAAGAAAGTGGTACTCATGTGGAGCTCCTGTAGGGCAGGGTTTGTGTTGAACCCTCACAGTACGGGGAAGGCCAACCATTTGCTGGTTAGTATTTTCTCCCTGGTTTTCTATTTATTGCAAGAAGAAATATTGTAATAAGAGAAGTCCAGATGTCTTCCCCCAAATTCCCAATAGTTGGACCAGATTAAAAAGATCAGTTGGCATCTTTTTCCTTTCCTCCCCCTTCACTTCCTTCTCATCCTCCCCTTCTTCACCATGGCCATCAGCACCACTGTCCTTGTTATTTTCAAGCAGAATTAAGCCCCGGTGCTGGGCTTTGAGGGCTCCTGCTACAAGTCAAACACTCTACCCCTGAGCTCTAACCCCTGAGCTTTCCTACTGGCAGCCCTGGCAGGGCACCCGGGCAGCAGTTTGGGAACTGAGGGCGTAGAAGAATTAAGAGAATCACTGCTGACAGGAAGGCAAGTCCAGGAGCCCAGCAGCTCTGCAGCCACTGTGTCCGTCAGCTCCTCCCCTCCAGCCACAAGAATACCTCTCCCCACCTTAGTCAAAAGGTTGCTCCTCTCTGGCCCTTTCCCCCTTCCTCTACCTGTAGTTTAACTCAGTTTTCTATTTGTAAGAAAATCGGGGGAGGCAAGAGAGAAAGAGGCTAAACCCAGGGCATATACCAGCTGAAACCCCTAGGTAGAATCCCTGTGGAAGAAAGGTATGGGTAGGCTGTGTGGGGAATGGAAAAACCTCTGGACCTCTTAGCACTAAAGCCATTTGGGGGGATGAGAAACAAAACACATTTCTGTGCCCTTCCCCAGAGGACACTCTTACTTTTGTCTGCTCCCTCCAGGTTTTGACTGCTGCTTTCTAAAAGTGGAGGTGTCCTCATTGCCACCTGTCTCTCCTTGACAGGCAGATTTTGGCAAAGCAAGAGAGGAGAGGACCCTGGGGGGCTGACAGCTCCAGAGTACCCGACCTTTGCTCCCAGCTCTGATGCTTTCAAGGACACCTTCTACTGTGGCTTATTTGTATTTGGAAAATATGGCTGCATCAGTCCACCACCCCTGCGAAAGAAAACACCTATAAAAGGAGAAACTGGCTGTGAGAAGGACAGTGGAGGTGAGATTCAATTTGCACAGGGCATTAGCGGAAGAATCACAATCAGCAGGAAACTGAGCAGAAATAAAAATGGATTCCCACCTCCTACTCACCCGGGGTAAACTTGAAAGGAGATGGAAGTGGTCACAGCTGGGCTGGCACAGCCCTGCCCTGGCACTGCCCTGGACGCTGGCATCTACCCCATTTTCTCTGAGTCTTGCTCAGGGCTTGGCTGTCAGGAGGTGCCCCTGCACCACCGTAAAACAACACACCACTCTGTTTTCACTCCCCGTGATGTGTGCTTTGAATCTGACTCCTCTGCTGGAGGAAAAGGCTTAATTACCACAGTGGATAGGATTAGAGATTATCAAGAGAAACACTTTTTTCTATGTTTTTTTCCCTGAATCTGGGATGGGCAGTGGATGTGAGTGACTTTTCTGAGGTCCCACAGCAAAACAAGAAGAAAATAAGTGGCCACACAGACATCAGACTCTCTCACTCACCTCAGTGCTCTTCCATCTTCTGAGGATGTTCAACATGGTGGAACCTCAGGGAGTCTATGACCGGCGTGATATATAGGCTGATCTAACAGTTATATGTCACAGCTCTTCCATCAGTCCCACTCTACTCTCTGAGTCGCAGTGTGGTCATGTCACCAACATGGGACATTAGCAAACACAATACCAGAGGAGGCTTGATGTGACTGCTGGCCCTGCATGATGCTTGCCCTCTCCTGCTGCCCTGCTAATCCTCAGGTGACGGCATAAGCAGCAGGGTGCAGTAAGACAAATGTGTCTCAGCCATGACCCCATCACAGAGGCTGTGGGCCCAGCCAAGCTGCCTACTGACTCACAGTAGCAGGACAAGGGCAGGCAAAACTAGAATAACTGCTCAGATGATTGTCTCCTTAATTAAATAAAATGGTAGTGTTTAAAGTCATTACATTCAGGGGGGTGGCTCATGGAATAGCCTAAGTTGTTACCACTAAGTGGATCAGATTTGCTTTCCAGC
The DNA here is from genome assembly GCF_000260355.1 of Condylura cristata. Taxonomy (NCBI): domain Eukaryota; kingdom Metazoa; phylum Chordata; class Mammalia; order Eulipotyphla; family Talpidae; genus Condylura; species Condylura cristata. The sequence goes on from NW_004567110.1 coordinate 29,845,064, forward strand.
TGCAATGTAGACACCACCCAGGTTCAAAGTAGTGTTTTCCACCAAAAGCTGCTTCTGATATATGTCTTAGGTTGAAATTGTTCTCTGAAGCTTTAGCCAATTGTTAAATTATCTTCAGTTGTTAATTAAGGTAAGCTAAATGCTCAAATACACACTGAACATGCAAAGCCTCCGAGCTCATGAAGTTAATTTTCCACTCGCCTAACAATCCAAGTGACTCCAGATTTGGCAGAGGGAGCTCTACTCCCTACAGTGATTGAGGCACCCAAGTTGACAACAGTTCTGTCATCTCTAATGTAATGCTTGCAAGGTCATCCAGGGCACTGCCATTCCACTTGGGCAGAACAGGGAAAGATGGAGGAGCAAGCAGGACAGTTACCCAAGCAAAGCGACCTGCACAGATTCCCTTCTACTACATTGGCTAGAGTTCAATTACATGAACACAGAACTAGGAGTGAGTGAAAATGAAAAAGAAGATAACTCTTGGTGAATAGCAGCAGTCTCTGCCATGTTTGTGTGGCATTAAGGCTCAGAAATGATGACCTAGAGGCAGAGTTCCAAGCTAGAACCAGGGATGCAGGATTGATGGAGCTGGCAATGGAGAAAACAATCAGATTCACTCTGTGTGGAGGAATCACAGAATCTCACACTTTGCCTCTTCTCAAGTAGATGTGGGGCCAGGTAGATGTGAGACTTTGTCCCCACAGAGGGTAGCTCACGAGGGGAGACAGCTCCCAGAATCAGCTGATCAGTATATAGAAGGGTCACTGGGGCCAAAGCTGCCTGTGACTGAGACACCATTCCCACTGGTCCCTGGGAGTGAGCTGAGACAGGAAAGTCCTCTAATGTCCATGAATAGCTTCCAGCCCAACTTCATTCCACTATCCCCACTGACTTAAGTTCAAGATGAATAAGAGGAAATAGGCCCTTAAAAACATCATATCCTGGATGTGGACACTTTTTAATTTAAGGGTCATTAACCATAAAAAAAGTAATTAGTTGAGGTAAACAGCGTAAAGAAAAATATTCCTATAATGAGGAATTTCAAAAAAGATAATTATGTAATGGTCTCTATATAACAGAGTAAGAGTCAAAAAATACAAATTTTCATAATACAAACTGTAATACATATTCTATAGTTTGATTTTCATGCTAAATAGGATAAAGCGACAGAATTAGCATTTATAAAGACAAAATAAAAACAACTGAGACAAGAGAAAGAAAGAGAAACAAGCAGATAACACCCAAGCTCATTCCCATACAAATGTCAGCTATCTGGAATAGGACAAAAGACACATGTTGCAAGAAAGTACCACTAAAGACACATAAAGTTCTGATCTATTTTCTCATTATGGCCATGAATGAAATCCTCTTTGCATCAGTCAATGAGATTGATGAAATTTAACCATATACAGAAAATATCCATCACTGAAGTGTATATGTGCTCTCTCTCTTTCTCTCTCTCTCTCACACACACACATACATACATATATATATAGTTAATTATCACAGAGTGAAGAGTTAAAGCAGAAGGCACCAAGCATCTGGAAAAGGAAATAGAAAGATAACCACAATGCAACCCGAAGAACAAGAAAAAAATCATGAATTCAAAAGAAACAACAACCCATTTTTCCTTTCTCTAGAATCCTCTTGACTGGTTCATTCAAAGGTACACCTTTCCTTTCCATCCTGAAACCATCTGGATTCAGCTAGTAGTAGATCCACCCCATGAGTTCTCTGGGCTCATTTGACCACTTTCCATCAGCAGGTAGATGTACTAACTCTGAGAAATCCAAAATAGTTCCACTCACAAGACTGGCCCTTGAGCTGAGATGCCCCCTGGTGACTTCCCCACAGGGCTTCTCTGTCCATGAAGTTTCTTGTCCTCAAGGACACTAGCATGAGCTTCTCTACAGGGCAGGGCGTGCGAGAGTGAGAGCAAGCACAGTTCCAAGGTCAATTCACAGAGGTATGGTTTGCTGGGGTCATTTTGTAACAATGTTCCACCAGTAGCTTGGGCCAAAAGTTTCATTTTACCACAGGAAATAAAATATTCTGACCCCAATCCTAACATGTGTTCCCTTAAACAGGCTAATATCCTTCCCTTTGATCTCTCACCTTGGGACTGATTAGGTAAAGTATATGAAAATACAGTATTTTTAAAATGCTCAAATTCTCTACTGAGCATCCTTTGTGCATAAGAACATCATGGGTAGAAACAGAAAACGATTAATGCATATTTTTAAAGTTCTAAAGCTCTGTCAGTTTGCACCTAGCGAGTCCCAAAAGACCTCTTTGTAAGTACCGCCTCCTGAGAAGTCATTCTGTGGACAGTGGAAGGCGGGGTATATATCTCTCAGTCTTCCCTGAAGACTTGATTTTTATCCTTAAATGGTTACTCACAAGCTGCCTGTCTTCCTGTAGGAGCAGAAGTTATTGGGACCTTTTGGGTAACATAATATGCTTTTTAGAAAAACAGATTCCTGCTCCAAACCCATTCTGATTCACTCTGTCTACCTGAATATTTAACAAGTACATGCACATACATTAGATGATTCTGATACAGACGGTATTCAGGATGCACTCAATTATAACAACAGGCTTCCACATTGTTCTTTAGAAGATGGCTCTCCAGGATTCCACAACTAGAAGCCAATCATCCAAGTTACCAGCCCTTCCTCAGCTCTGACTCACAGCTATTTACAACAGTATCTATCTGCCTCTTTGAGGCAGATGTTGAAACTGAAGACATAATTCAACCGACTGGGATCACTTCTGAGGCAAAGACTTCATTGGCTATAACTTTACCCTAAAAAAAATTCCTTCCATATGTTAAGTTCATTTGAGTCAAGGCATCTCTTTAGTGAGCATCATATACCCTGGCACTTAAAGGTGATGCCCAGACAAATAGCAAATTTACCCTAACATTTATTTCATAACTGATGAGCAATATCCTCCATCACAGAAGACTGGCATCTGCTGGCCACTAGGTGAACTCACTGTGGACTGTCAAAAATGCCCATGGAAGCAATAGGAATTCTATCATTTACAATGAAATCATTCCAAAATGCCATTGCCTTTATATCATAAAATATGGAAAACAAATAAATTTAAGGGGAACTGGTAAAAAAAAAAATCCTTGGTATACTACATTGAGAAAGGAATGCTTCTCTCCATTTTCTTGACTAATATCAATGACTCACTTGTCACAAAACTGAGACTGATGCTTTTCTTCTCTTGAAATTTTCAAGAGAAAAGTTAAAGAGGCAATAAAATCAACTTAAAAGCATGTGAATGAAGTGCCATGTAACCCTGGAGCAGAGTGACAAATTGCACATACTCCCTTTCGAACCTTTGATTCTAGGATTTTTCTTGATGTTCCAAAATAAGATGTTCCAAAATAAGAACAACCAAATTTTGATCTCATCTTCCTTAAAAAAAAAAAAAAAAAGTCTGCAAGTTTCTTCTTATTCCCAACTATTTTGAAGGCCATAGTGGTGAAATGGCCATTCACTGATTCATTCAATAAGTATTTTTGACATATCAGGAACAAAGTGATTAATAAGAATGTCCTGAAGGCCTGCTGGTCTTGAATATCCAGGTAGAAATTACTCCAGTCTTGAGTTTGTTTCACTCCCTTTCTTGTGGTAAATGTTCTGTAATCTATAGCTGGGTAACAAATCAACTAAAAATATTGTCCCTCTATAGTTCATAACTATCACACATATTGAGACTCAGTTGTATGTATTACTTATTATTTGTTTCTCTCACAAAAAGTGTAAAATGGGGGAAGGGGAGAAAGAGGCGGGGTTCCTATAGCCAGAATACGACAGAGCTCAGAGAATCTCTCCCTGACAAGGTCCCATGATTTCAGTTACAAATCCCGCCTCTCTGGAGACCCCTAGTGGCCTTGCATCATGACAGGTTCTACCTCGACATCCCAACAACCATCAACAAATCCACCATACCACATGAGAGGCTCACACTTTGCAAAGATCACCTTAGAAGAATGTTTTCCCAAAAGCAGAATGTCCCCACAAAACATATTTTCAATCCAGACTGACTGTTCTTCCAGGTGTTTTACTTGAAGTAATGGCCTTTGTTTAAATGTTACTTTGATCTGGGGGTATCAAACAAGAGGACTGCTCTTCCCAAACATGAGGGTTAGAGTCTAGACTCAGAGTCTTCCTTCTGGAAGGCCAACTTCCTTCTTACTCAAAGGTCCAGCTCACTCACCACAAATGACCTGGATGCATGTTCCCCAACCCCCAGTGCTAACTCCCATTTATTATTCTCTTTTATGCCGTAGCTTCTGGTTAGTCACTACTTGACATCAAAAATGACTCCTAGGACAACATACCCAACACAGGTCATCTCCTCCATTGATAAACTCAGTCAATGCAGGAGACCACTGGGGCTTATTCCTCTGTCCAGTTAAAGGTCCTACCCCAGGAAGTGATAGCTTTTTTCATTACATGCATAGAAAGGTTTAGACACTTTAAGCCTAAGCCCTTATGGACTGGCCTACATTTGGCCTACATTAGGGGCAGGAAGCCCTAAATTGAAGTTTCCTTATCTGAAAAGCCAAATTTATTGATGATTTGTTCCCACTTAATGTCTCCCTCTTTCCTCACACTTCACCTGACTTTAATCTCCACTATACCAACTAAAACGTACAAAAATTTTCAATAGCTTGCTCCCTTGTATAAGAGCCCAGACTAAAGTGAACAAAAAGGCAGAGTCAGTAGATGCTGCATAGAAAAAACCCTGCAGGACATGGTGACGCAAGTCATTCACTGGTTAGAAACTGGGCAGTTTCATTCTGCTAGTTAGCATAGGGTAGCTTGTCTCAGAAGCCATGTGCAAGCATAAGAGTGGAATGCAGGCCTTAATAGGAGGAAAGGATTGTAAAAAAAAAAAAAAAAGGGGGCTCACATTCTCCCACACCCTGTGAAAATTCAGATAAGTAATTCTATTTCAAAAAGTAAACATGCAGATAAATTAAGACAAGAGCAGATAAATAAAACAATTAACGTTTCACCAAAGAACACTCATCCCAGTGTATTTACTTTTAACGTTAGAAAGCTTTCCATCAGGCACACAGAATAAAGGAATGGGAAGTCTGGAGAGAGGTGAGATGTCTCTGCAACTCTTAGACTTTCAGAGTTCCTCCCCCACTAATATGCTTGGAATATTTAAACTTTAAATTTCAAGAGTAGCTAGGCCATAAGTGAGATGTATGCAAGTATATAAAATGTCAGTCTGTATTTCTCAATCCTGGCCTTTTGTACTGAACTTTTAGTCCATGGGAATAAAATGGCACTCAGCACCACACACTGCAAAAGTATTTGGGAGCATCACGGAATTTCTCAGCCAACAAAAGCTTGTCTGAGTCAAAATGCTGTGGAAATTCCTTAAAAATGTAGCACTCCATGCAAATCTGCAAGGAAACTCTCCCCATTTCCCAGCAAAGCAGCAAATGAATGTAAAAAGCAAATGAGAACTATAGGCTAAAATGTTTCCCTATTAACTAATTGTAGAGTCTTCACTTACCAAATCCTCCATGTGGTGACCAGCTTAACATGTTTGTGTTAATGCCCCCTTACCTTAAAAATCATGATTTATCTGGACAAAGTTTTAATAGGGTCAGTGGTTATATCAACAAAAGAATAGTATCTGATCTTGAAATAGAAGGGGGAAAACGCTGAGCAAAGTGCAATTAACGACAACGCGATAATCCACTGAAACCAAGAGGAAATGGCTTGAACAAAAACAAATGACTTGAATTTTTAAAAAATAAACCATTTTTAAATTATACAAATGCAATTTCCCACTTTTGTTTACTTTGGTCGTATTATTTTTCTCTTTGCATATAAGCCAACCAGTGCTTGATAGCTGATTTCATCATAAAAAAGAGCAGCAAAGGACAGCCAAGTTTCTCTGTACCTGCCACAATAGAAGTCCACCAATGCTCTTTGGGTTCAGCTTGTGCAACTACTAGAAATAACTATTTTACATGACTTCTTACTTTGATACAGAACTAACTGCATCTTTGCAACAAGTTTGTGACATCAGTACCACTGTGTCCACTTTACAGGTAAGGAAACTAAGACTCAAAAAGAATGGGTGGTTAGAAAGATTAAACAAAAGAAAATAATTAGATTTCCTTCTATCAACATTAGTGGCTACTGACCACATGTACCAAGTACTTTAATATTATCCTTAAAATTGTCATTCCCCCTCTAGAAAGTACCCTTCCCCTATATGGAAAGTCCTGGTCCTACACTGGCTATGTTCATAGTGCCAGTGGTCAATCACCACATGAACACCACCATGACTTATTTCCCAAAGCCATGCATCTTCTCTATCAAAATTAGTATTATATAGCTTACTCAGCTGTTTTCTTCCCATATCCAGTGACACTGAGATGTTTGCCTAAATCCCATTCAAGGTCAACAGAAGAGGATTTAATCCATTAGTTATTCAGAAGAAAGCCTTATGGATGTGCACAGATCATGGGGAGGACATTTATAAACTATAGTAACAATTCCTACCCTCAGCCACTTTGACTCAGTGGGCAAAGCTATCTGTGTATCCAAGTCCTATAGCATTTGTTCAAAGAACAGTCTCACCACTTCCCAGCTGCATCTTTAATGGAAGAGCTAACATTAATGAATAAGAATCTTGCAAGACTCCAGGGTTCGCATACTAAAAATCAGTTCTCATTAGTAAGATGTAGGCATTTGTAGGCAAGTTGCTTGTCCTAAAATTTGGCCCCATAAACAGTCGCTATAAACTCTAGATGTCAGCTTGCACTCTCTTGCTGCTCTCTCTTAATTGCAGATTGTTCTGAAGAGCTCTGTTAATCTGGATTTCTGGCAAATTTGCCCCGGGTAACTGAAATGTCTGTGAGCATAGATTAATTTTAAGATTATTGAAATGTTCTAGTGGCTGGGTGCCACTATGTCCAGCAGAGGACCTCCTCTTCAAGGACATACTCAGAGACACAGGCAAACATTGCCATTTCTCTGACAAGTCATACTTTGACTCAGACACCAGTCACAGAAGTAGCTCGTCCCTCTCACAGCTGTCTTCACCATGACAGCAAGGACACTGTCCTCTGGCTTCCTCTCTTCTCCCTCCCTTTTCAACTCTCATGCCTCACAGCTCCCATGACCACATGCTGCTTCAGGCTGCCCACAACTTCCTTACTGGGCTATTCATTATGGGGAGAAGAGGTCTGTCCCAGAGGTCCTTTCCTACAGGATATCTCCACACTGCGAAGGCTGTGGAGACTCTTCATATCCCATGTGAGCTTGACAGTGGAACCTTCCCCAATGCAATTAACTATAATCAAGCCTGACATAATCAGCTCCACCTATTAATCTCCAAGAGAACACAAAAGAAAATAACTATAGATTTCCTTCTATCAACACTAATAACTACTGACCACATGTACCAAGGACTTTACTATTTTTTAAAATGTCATTTCTCCTCTTGACTTCCCTGTCATGGGTTCTCCACCACATTCCTTGTTCTGTTTTCCTCGAAGAGATCATCTCAGAGAAGCTAAAAGCAGTTTGAATCTCTATTTTTAAAAGTAATAAAAAGTCAATGTAAGTAAAATAAATGTCACTGAAATATGAGTATTTAACTTACGAGGCAAGTGTTCTATCTTAAGAAACCAACCTAAAGGAACTGCTAGTTGGGTTGATATAGTTGAGCAGGCCTAGCCTGCCCTAACTCCTCCTCTGTGCTAAAACGCCAGAAGAACCTTAATCAGAAATATACCTTGTTTTTCTGGTTCACCATTGTCCTTTGCCTTAAGGGAAACAGTAGTATCTGCAGGAATCAATTTTCTCCAATCCTCAGAAAAGAATTAGATGTATCATTGTAAAATACAGAGAGGACTGCTGAGAATTGTGTCTCTCTGCATCATTCATTTATTCAAACTGTCATCTGCCATACTGTCATGGCTCATGACTTTATTTTCCAGATAGATATACAAATAAGGGCAGACATATATACAAATGACAGTAGAACTTGAAGGATGTTCACTGGGGTCATACAAGGGAACCTCATAGGAGCAGATTTATAGAAGATTAATAATCTCCCAATATGAGGTAGGAAAGGGATTTCAGGAAGAGGATGGAGGACTGCAAAAGCCTGGAAAGAGGTGGCAGCCCAGGAGAGTCCAAGTGAAGGACACCTGGCCTGATCCACAGCCTGCTCCCAACTTCCTACAGCTGGAAAAGCAGTCTCAGATGCCCTGTTCTACAAAGGTAAGTGAAGAACTGAATCCATTGCTCATACAACTCACATTGCTGATACAGTGATTCCTCATTCACCCTAATATAGTAAGGGGTAAAAACTGGCCTGTATCTGTTGGCACTGTAACTATTAGCTGTGTGATTTGAGACAATTAAATTCTCAGACAAGTTCCTTATCTGTAAAGTGGTGAAAAATATACAAATCATGAAGTTGTCTTAAACATGCAATTATAGAGGTAATATATATGAAGGACCGAGCATGCAGAGAAATAATCTCCCAGCACATACTAGTTTTTGGTTTCCTTTCCAGTCTCATCTCTCTAAATGGAGAATATAAGGAGAAATGACTGTTAATTACAAAAGAATGAAGCAGCCCAGCACCCAGGCCTGTGGTCTCAGTCAAGCAAAGGAACTGAAGATACCAGGGAGTCTTTTTTGACAGAATAAACTCATCTGTACCCCCAAGTGTATCAAAAAATCAGTCACACTGAAACTGCATTGCAATGACCCTGGGCCAAGACTTTAGACTCTATATTTAGTCTTTCACTTTTTCATTTAGCAAATCCTTGGGCCTTTGTCAACTAACATTCTGCTGCTCCTCAAGGGACAACCAACACCTTGAGGGACAGTCAACTAATTGAAAAACCCAAGAATCTGCTACAGACATCTGGGACCAGCAATCAGGAGGCTAAACAAGAAAGAGATGAGAATCATGGGAGGAGGTGTGGGCACAAACCACACACACTTCACAACCTAGCTGACAATCAGCTGGGACCTATAAGCTGGGGTTCCTCAGGCTGAAGGATAACAGTGTCTGGTAGAGACCCAGACCTGGAAAAGGACTTTCAAAATGTTGAGGCTCATTCTCTGCTCCTATTCCCAAAACTACATAAGAACTATAACAAAGATGGAAATATGTTAATTATAAAAGAAATCTTCATGTCTTAAGAGCTAGCAAATGGATTTCATTCTAATTCTCTTTACAACTCAAGAAAAACAAGCAGATTGACCTCAATCAGCTCTGAGTGACAAGCAAAGAAAACAAAGAAGAAAAGAGAAGGGGAGAAATGTGTTCAATTAAATCAGTAAGATTTAATTGCCCACATGGAGTTAAGCTGGACAAGGGTAGCAGCAGAGGACAGCTAGAGACAGGGATGTCTGCTTCCATCAGGGGCTAAACTTGGGGGCTGGAAGACTCTGAGGCAATTTAACGCACTTGTTTAATCCTTGGGTTTTGCTAACATTAATACCAATTTAACCCTCATGTTAAGTACTATCTGCATTACTCCCAACCTTAATTCATTCACTCACTCACTCACTGGGGAACACCTACTATGTGAATCCAGGTCTTCAGCATGCTGAACTCTGAAATCATATGGACATATGAGGGGTTCTGCTTTGAAAGAGCTATCCTCATAATCTGATTATGAGTATTTGCGAAGGGAAGAAGTCATGTCATACTGTTTGCTCTCCGCTGTTGCCATCAACAGGGTGGCCAGGCACCTTGGAGGTGTTCTACAAATGTCACCTAAAAGATAGTTTTCTAACCTCAGGATAGCATTTAATCCATTAAAATGAAACTTCTTCAGGAAAGGGTATACAGTAGATCTCAAAGAACTGCCCAGATACCCAGAATATGTCATCTGACATGATAAAGGCCACTTTCAGAATGTCCCTAAAACGTGGGCACATGTGGTACAGGACATGAACAGACTCCAAGCTCGCAATTGCTTTGTTTTAACCTTGGCAGCCCTGCAGCTTGGCTCCCATATTCAAAGGGATGATGTATTTTCCCATATTTATTATTTGCACTGGACTACTGAGGGAAAAAGCAGGGCAGCAGGCTGATGTGTCTCAGTGTTCCTGCCAGGAATAACAGAGAGGCCTTGCACCAGCGCCTCATTAGCTTATGGAAAACAGTTCCCTAAGGAAACTGCAGGGTGTAAATAAATTTAAAACATTTCAGCCTTTTGAGGCCTGCAGATGCCAAATTTGTAAAGCAGTGGTGGCTCAAGAACGCTGTGACATTCTGTTGCACGTCTCATAAATTTAGCTTAAGTTCTATAGTCTGTTAATAAGCAAAATAATATGATATCATGAACATACTTTTTAATGCAATATGTATTGGTTTTTTTTTAAGAAGCAAAAGTTTAGTTGAAGGGTAAACTCCATTTTCAAAAACAGGAGAATTCTATAGATTAAACAGCATATTACTTCCTAACCTGTTAAGAAAATACCCTCTATAGACTGTATGCCATATGTGAGTACACAGGCAAAGCAATAGTTTCATATATTACAAGTGCTTCAAACATAGTATTCACTATGACAATGTTTTGCAGAAGAGAAATAGATGAGCTTTAAAACTAAATATCTGGATATTTCTCTGTAAACTACTAAGATGTATAAAAGAATGGGATCTTAGATTTACGTCATAGACAGCACTTAATGTAATCCTCTCATTTTATAAGTAAAAGCACTGAGACCCAAGAAGCAAAACAACCAACCAGATGCACACTGCAAGTCAGCAGCAGAGGTAGAAGAAGAGAGTAGGGTTCTGTTTCCACAGCTCATAAGACTATGAGGATCAGGGCTGCAAAGCACTAAGCACCCTGCCTGGCCATGGTGAACACTATGATTACTGCTGTTACCATGGCATTATTTCTGCTACTCATGGTGCTAAGTAATTCAGTTTGCTTCCAGTTCTGCCAACAGTGATGGCTTTTCTGAGATGCTGAAACTATAGTTAGCCTTATACCTACTATCAGAATATTTTAAAGTATTGTATTAACCCCGTTTTGTTCACTAGGTGATCCTCCCCAACAGTAAGTCCAGGACATCTCATACACTGTTATTTTCTCTTAATGTTATATAATATAACATTGTTTCCCTCTGAATCATGATTTAATATTGGATACCAATGGACTATAAACTTTAGAAGGCCAGGACCCACACCTACTTTTTCATCATCACAACTCCAAGTCCTAAAACATACTATGTATTTGGTAAATATTTGATAGTCATGGTGCTAGATTGGGGGGGCAGGGTGCATAGGCAAAGAAAGGATGGTCTTTCATTTAAGAATCTTACTGTCTGATGAGGGTAATTCTTAAATTTATTTCAGTTTTTACACCATACCATTTGTATAAGTTGTTAGGTCCATGTATTTACCTCTTTACAATATGATCCATATTCCAAGAGTGGTCCTAAGCAAGATTCCACCCAAGATTTGCCCTAACAATAACAGCACCCAAGTTAGTTTGAAAAAGATGATCTTTAAGAGATAGATGGAGATTTATACTATATAAAAGTAAAAAAGAACTTAAGCTAAGTAAAAAGCCTATGTAATTTTAGAAAGAAAGCAAGAAGAAATTAACTTAAATATAGTTCAAACTGGGTAAAATGAGCCTCTCTAAAGAACTGAGTTCTGAAGGTATACAGCACATGAGTTAGCAGAGCAAAGGTCTTGGCAGAGTTTACAAATCAGAAGATGCAGAGTAATGCCGATAACACTGGCTACAGGCTAAGGCCAGTGCTGACCTGGGAGTAACAGGGACACCAAAAAATACTCCATTATGAAGACCTCCAAAGCCACTGAAGCACGAGTTCCATCCCCCGCCAGGGAGCTGACCCACATGGCATGGCAGACCTCTGCTGACCCGCCCGCTGCTCCCCTCAGCTGTGTACTTCAATGAATTGCCTCTTCTGCTCTCCACTCTGTCTCTGGTGAATCTTCTCACCCATGACTCGTCTGGCCTGTATCCCAAGTTCTATATACATAAATAAATAAATCTGTTCAAAAAAAAAAACTCAGAGTTCCAATTTACAGGGGGACTTTTCAGGGGTGTGGTGAGCAATGCTTCTCAGGCACTAATGCCCTGCAGCCCTTGTTAAAAACACAAATAACTGATCATCCCAAGAATTTCTGAGATAGAGTCCACAAATGTGAATTTTCAACAAACTTCCAGGTGATGTTGATGCTTCTGTTCCAGGAGCCAATTTTGGGGAAAGGACATTAAAATACACACATTCCAAGACAACCGCAAGGAATGAAAGAATACCAAGCACCTACATAGTGCAGACTGTAAATTTGCCTTTTTTTTTTTTAAATTCCTTGAACCGGTACCAATAATGTATGCTATATATCGAAATGTCTCTGGAGCCAAAGGACAAGATGACAGAATGAAGAAGCCATTCCAGTTAATGGAACAAAATGTAGAAAATGGCCAGCGATGAAAACCCAGAAGAATAAAAATAAATACATGCATATAAGTTTCCTGAGATAGAGAAATCTCAGAAATAGAGCCAAGAGACTAAAGAGTAGAACCTGACAGAGGGGAAAGTGGCTGAAAAAGAACTGCACCAATAACAGCCCTGGGCTGACATCGCAAATCAGTAAGCACTCACCATCATTACAGATCCTGCCCTAAAGGACACATTCCCCTGAAATCTTGCAACATCCTCAGAGGTAGCCATTATGTCTCTTTGAGAAATATGGAAATGAAGGCTTCACAACATAATATTTCTAAGGAAGCTGGTAAGTGTGGATTAGGATGCAAATTTGCATCTGTTTGACTCCCATGTTTGACTTTGATTGTCCATCCAATCTGACTTTCTTCTCTAAAGATGAAGCCAAAAGGAGAAGATATTGAAGGAAACCAGATAGTACACATGGCTAGAAAGAAGTAAACACATACAACAGGAGGGAGTATACTGAAGTGGCTCAACTTTGAGACTAGATATACTGCATACAAGTCAGGAAAACTTTTTCTTTACTACTTTCAAACATATTGAGCTCTTGGTTCTCTACCAGTTCTTCAACATTCAGCAACCTTGTGTTGATGCTGTTTTTTTCAAATGACTCTTACCACCCCTGATGAACTACAAACATCATGTCTTATTCATCACTGCATCCTGCCTTGGGTCTTGCACAGAGTTAGCACTTAATAAATGTTTGTTGCTGCTGTTAATGATGAAAAACAAATGCTTCTGGTAATTCTGAGACATCTGACATGCCCAACCCCAACCCACACTCTGTCATCATTTCTTCCCTTGTAGGTAAACAATGTTTCTTCCACCAGCAGTTTCCACAAGTCCCTCCCTGTGCCCTAACTGAGGACAAAAGAAGCACTTGTTATTTGTCTCCTCAGGGATCGGAATCTCCAGCTGTCAGGGGCTCCCATTTCTCACATTCCCAGCACCTACCTCCCTAGACTGCTTTTGTTTGTCAACCAGGTATAATATCTTCTTTAAAGCATTAAATCCCCAGGCTTCTGGACCTAAGAGTTGCCCTCTAACACGGGATTATCATTTAGAAAAAGGAAACCATATGCCTAAAAATACTCAAGTCTAACGATCTATGCACAAAAGACGACACCTTGACACCTGACACTTCTTGACCAAGTGTCAGAAACCAACTTAACCCTGTTAGGAGATAAGTTAATTTGGCATCCTGGCAACCTAACCACTTGCAACAACTGTCCCCTTTTCTTAGAAACTAGTTTGTTTTGGTTTGTTGTTGTTGTTGTTGTTGTCTTTGCCTTAAACAGAGAAAGAATAAAGTATTGGAGACAAACTGGCTCAGAGAAGAATCCTTAGGCAGAAAGATATTTGAAGCGTTCATTTTGTGGTGTTCATTTTCTTCTGAGGCCTAATTCTAAATTTATACATGCTGAAAGATGTTTCTTTTATTTCAAATGCTTCAGAGAATAGCCCTGAGAAAATTACTTAAACATGTAAGAAGCTGAGAACAGAAGGTCAGACAGACTTGGGAAACCTCAGTCCCTACAGATGTCTCCAACACCACTGCCCTGTTTTGGTATGTAGATTCCACACTATCCTTCCATTGGCTGAGAAAGATCAGGAGAAAATTACCTCCCTGGTGTCCCTCTAAGTTGTTACCTCTACTAAGAGGTTACTGAGAGATGAGAATGCCCCCCAAAGAAGTATTCTATAGAATATCCCTAGTAAGGTGCTAGTAAATAGACACTGATACAACACGGCCTGTAAAGTCACCCTCAAACACCTGTGGAGCACTTACTATGTGCCCACAGGACTGTAAGTCTAGCCAAGTCTTAGGTTTCTTCTATATGACTAGAGGCCCTGATAAGCAGAAAATCCTTTGGTCAAAATCTTAGCACCGGCTCCAATGTAATCCTCCTTGAAAAAGGTTCCTTCATCTTCAACTATTCTCCTCAGTTCAGGTCATTGATTGCCTTAGACCTTCCCTGAGAAAAGACACTTAAGTGTAGGTGAACAGATGATCATAAAAGCACATGGAAAGTATACAGAAAATATAAGGCCTTTCCCTTAACCATGAATGGATAAAAAACTGCTAGGCCCTCCCTGGTGGCACAACAGGTAAGGATGCAGCACTGTAAGGTGGCCACAGCCACATCAGTACAAGTTCCATCCCCCGCCCAGAGGTGATCCACATGGCTGGCAGACCTCTCCTGACCCGCCCACTGCTCCCTCTCAGCAGTGTACTTAGCCTGTCTGCCTGTTCTGCTCACCATTCTGCCTCTGGTGAATCCTCTCACCATTCTTGCACCTCTGGCTTGTACCTGATTTCTGTAACCATAAATAAATCTTTAAAAAAAAAAAAGAGAGAGAGAGAAAGCTCCCTGGTGTCTCTTCTTATGTGAAACAGGACTTCATCTAACCCGAATTGCCTTCCAAAAATCCCACCTCCAAATATTAATCACAGTGGATCTAGAGCTTTAACATCTGAATTTGAGGAGATACAAATATTCAGCCTATTAACAGTTCAAGAGAATGTCTCGAGATGTCCTCCATTTCCACTAGGAGAACCAAGCCCTACATCTGATACTTCCTCAAAGATAATGGCATTGGGACTCCCTGCAGCCTGCAATTCTATCAGTTTTCCAAACGTTTAAATGTATCAAGGTTGGTAAGTCCTAAATATGGATTCTGAACCCCTAGCCTTTTTTTAGCCTTATTCCTTCACTTATATTATTCTATTGCCTTAGCGGTTGAGAACTAATCAAGTATTGCATGCAAACATCATAAACATACTATCCTATGTAACTTTAGTTTTACACAAGCACTGGAGAACTAAACCAAAAACAAGAAGACTAAGGGTGAAAAAAGCCTGAGGAACCCACTCTTGTCCCAGGGCTCCCTCATAAGAATCTCTCCCAGAGTATGCGCTCACTCACAGGTGTGATTCTCCAAATGAGTCTATATTCAACACAGCCCATGTGCTAAACCACCAGCCAAGGCTGCCACCTAAAGAAATAATCATCAATGTCACAAAGATAATAGCTCACATATATGGTGCTCTTGAGGAACCTATCACATCAAGCATTTTCCATTTAAACACACACCATCCAAACAGCCCTTGGAGGCAGGTACAAGCATTCACTTCACTTTAATAACTAGTCATGCCTCCCTCCCTTTCTGACACAGGATTCTTGTTTATCACCATTTCTCCATCTCGTCAGTCAAGAGGGCCTTTCCAAATGGCCTTCAAGTCTGCGTGGAACAGAGCAGAGTGCGCCCTGCCTTTTCTCCTTCTGATCCACAGAACAGCAGGATGTCAGAGCCCCGCTGTGCTCACAAGGACGACGTCTGGAAGAGAGCCAGACAAGATGCTTTCTGCTGGTAGTTTCTTATTTTCTGTCAGTTCACATGCAGCCCGCGGTCTGGTACTGAGGGAAGCAAATCATATCCAGGCACACGCCGAGGAACGGGTCCAACCCCACTCTGCTGGCAGAGCTACAGCCCCCCACCCTGCCCCACAGCTGAGCAGGCGGCCTCGCTTTTCTTCTCAGGTTCCACTGAATGGTGGAGGAGCCTCCCCTATGAGGGCAGATGTGGGCCTGTAAGCTGCCATCCACCTTCCCAGCCTCCTCCAGGATGTTAACATAAGGTGCTGGATTCTTTTCCACTGTTGGTCAGAAAAGCAATCTTGCCTTCAGGCCTGACACTCCCCAAAGTTCCTATAATTAACGGCATCTCTCTTAGACTCCCAGGCTTCCCTGGCGGCTTCAGACCTTTGCAAGGCTTCAGGGTAGAGGCTGACATCACAGCATGCCCAAAGTATGAAGTAATAAGTGGGCTGTGCTCCAAGAAAATGTCTTTCTTCCTCACTGGACCCCCAGAGCAGGCTACGTACCCTCAGATAGAGGCTTTGTGAAACTGAGAACAGCATATTCAGTCACCTCACTGATGTCCACCTGGGAACCAAACACATGAGATGACTATTGGAAATAGCAACTACACACACAAACGCTGTGACTACCAGGAATGGGGCTTCCCTTTTTCTAGAAAATGTTTTAGTGCTCATTATTATATCAATTCTTCCATGGTAGTTTTCTGGATATTGATGTCTTTATCTTCTGACTGGCAATCTCTAAGGACCTGTGTGATTCCTCTACAGTCCTAAAGCATCTTCTGAGTCCGAAAGGTCATCCACACCCATCACAGCCAGAAATCACCTGGTTTGACAGAAGGGCACAGAAATTCAAGTCTTCCTCTTCTGATGGAAAATGTCCACCAGTTACTCAATTAAGCAGGAAAGCTAACTTTAACAAATGGAGAAGTCAGAATTCAATATCACTATCAAAACAAAGAAAAGCCACCAATTATTTTTTAATTGGTAACCATATCAACCATAGCAAGTTCTGAAACTCACATGCTACTATTCTGAGGTGCAAAACTGTGGTTTCTCTCACTTTGTCTATATTTGAACTGAACCTGCTCAAAAACTCCTATTCCCAAGCAGAGTAGAGAAATGATTAATTTTCTAGTCAAGTTTACCCAGTCTCTTCCCACATAAAGTAATTCTGTGTGGAGTAGATTTTCTCTCAAAGTACAGACTCACTTTCAGTGCTGTTTCTTGTCTCCCCCCACTCTCCCTCCTAATATTGCAGGCCATGCTGCGATGCTGCATCCTGGAAGCAGTGAGGGGGGGGTGGTGTCCCTCTCTACGGAGGTCCCAACACCTGGGTTTCAGCCTCTGTTCACTGCAAAATCTTGAGGTGTCAGCCACAGGAGACAAGTGTAGTCTAAGTGCAAGATCAAAACAAGGAAGAAAGAGGAGGCTCTCTGAGCACCTGCAAGAAGTGGGAGGAGGAGGTCACCAAGAAGAGCAAAGGCAGTGAATGGGAGCCACCAAAAAAAAGAGGAAGAATACATAATATATCCCTTGGACCCCTGCTACATGCCAGGCACTGTGGTTAAAATATATATATATATATATATTACGTATGTGTGTGTGTATGTGTGTGTGTATATATATATATATGAAACATTTCTTTTAGTTCTTTCCTATTGAATCAGATATCATTATTTTCATTTTCAAAGAAAGAAACTGGTTCAGACAGTTAAGAAATCCCTCATGGGTCAACTCAGTCAACAAAATTTTAATTGGAAATTATTGAGGCATAGCTCCCATCTTTAGTAGACAACCTGCTCAGGTCTGAGTTCAGTGAGCCAACCAATACCTAAACACCTGTGTCAGATGCTCTCCCAACACTAAGCTATTCACATCCCTGCATTTCCCAGGACCAGATCCAGCAAACCTGACCAGAAGGTTTGTTTCTAAATGGCTCCTCAATGTTTAACTCAAAAGACAGGGTGGCTGTTCAGCCTTTGCCCCAGGTGGAAGCCCAAAGGAGACAAAGCGCATGAGGAGCACACCCCTGTTTGCTCTCCATGGTGTGCAGAGTTGGGGGGAGGGTAGGAAGGGGGTAGAGGGAGCATCTGGCAGAAGTGATGCTCCCCACCTCCTCCTACAAATCTTTCTAAACACACTTCTGCCCCAAAACTTCTAAAGACCATCTACCAGAAAGCCTCACAAATAATACTGAACAGTGTAATCCAAGGTAAATTATTGTTTTTTTGTACCAGAGAGATGTGCAAGTTCGAGAAAGCACTCAGAACACAGAATGGATGTGTACCTCCGTGTTGCCTGCACAGAGGTTGGGAACAGGCCAGCAGATAGAGAGGTCTTTGTCAGAAAGATTTACATTTGCCCAGCAGGAGCAGGAAGGCTGCAAGAGTTATGTGACTCACTGAAGTTCAGGGTTAACTGATACATCAGAAGAACATAAACCAGTGGTTTCTGAAAGTGACCATTAAGCACAGCACTCAGTCTTCTTAGATCTGGAAGCTATTCTGCAGGGTGTCCTGTTAAATGCCTTTTTATTATCAACAACTGGTCTTCTTTGAAAGATTCCTGCAGCTAGCAGCCTTCTACTGGCAAAACAGACTCAGGAAAAGTGGATTTTTTTCCCCGTATAACTGTCAGTTATATAAAGACACAAAGCCAGTTACAAAAATTCTCATTTAAAGGGCAGGCCCTTGCAGCTCTGGTAACAAAGAATGCAAAATCAAGTTCCTTAAACCTGGCCCATGCC
>NW_004567110.1:29863864-29874125 GCF_000260355.1 Condylura cristata
GGAGATAAGGAGAACTGAAAGAGCCGTTAATTTAAGGACCTAATGAAACACTTTTTCCTTCCTTTTCTCTTAATGTAGATAAAGTTATAGAAATCCCATCTCAAACAAATGTGCATCAGTCTAGGTGGATAATAGGGTCCACACAGATTAGAGTAGGTGTGCAAACTCTGACCACACCCATATACATAATGGTTTTCAGTGGGATCCCTCACATTTCTTTCTTTTTGATCCCCCACCATCATAACCTATGGCCCCCTTACTCTTTTTCCTCCTGTCACCCTCTCATTTAGAGCTTTTAGGAAGTTTGTTGATATTCAGTAGATTCTGGAAATATTTTATGTTGTCAAATGCTACATGAATATCTAATACATGCTTTTTATTGTTCCAACTTATAATTTTTTCAAATTCCCTCCATTTTGTTGAAAATAACTAATTATTCCTTTCTTGTGACTGTGAAATATTCTGTGGTATGCATGTACCCCATTTTGATACATTTGTTCTTTGAAGGACATTTGGACTGCTTCCATGTCCTAGCTATTGTAAATAATGCTGCTGTGAATACTGTAAAACATATGGGGTATTTTATTGATGGTTTCATATTCTGTGGATAGATGCAAGTGGAGGACTGTTGAGTTGAACAATACGTCTAGTTTTAAGATAAATCCAAATTGTTTTCCATAATAGTTCAACCAGTTCATATCCCTTCCAGCAGTATAATAGGGTTCTTTTTTCTTTACATCCTCTCCAACACTTGTCAGTAGGGGTGTTTTTGATACATACCATTTTCATGTATGAAACAGTATCTCATTGTAGTTCTAAACTGTATCTCAAAGTTATGAACTTTTTTTTCATATCTTTGGCCTTTTGTATGTCCTCTTTAGTGAATTATTTGCTGTCCATTTGTTAATTGGGTTCACTGGTTTCTGTTGTTGAACTGTATGAATTTTTTAATGCATGGATATTAATCCCTTATTAGCTATATATTATGCAAGTATTTTTTCCTATTCCATAGGAAGTCTATTTAACTGTTTGATATTTTCCTTCACTGTATCAAAAATTTTTAACTTCAGAAATCCCAATCATTTACTTTTTTTAATTACCTAGCCATAAGGGTTTAGTCACCAAAAATATCCTTACTGGTAACAATGTGGAATATATTGCCAAAGTTTTCATCTATGTATTTTACTGTTGCAGGTCTTATATCTAATCCATTTGGAATTTGTTGCTTGTATATGGTATTAGTGGTAATCCAATTTTATTTTTATGTGCAGTTTTCCAATTTCCCTCACACATTAAAGGGACCGTGTCTTCTCTCATTTTATGATCACAGATGTTTAATCATAGATTAGATGCTGGCATATTTGTGGATTTATTTCAGAACCATTGTTTTGTTCCATTGGTCCATGTATCAATTTTTGTTCAGATAAAATAGTTTTAACACTGTTGCTTTATATTTGAAGTCACGTAATGTGATAACTCCATTTCTGTCCATTTTTCTTAAGGTTGCTTTTGCCAATTCAAGGCCTTTTGTGATTTCATGTAAATTTCAATAAGTTTTGTTCAGTTCCTTTGAAAATTATTGTTCAGATTATTATGTGATTGTATTAAATTTGTATATAATCTTAGCCAAAACAGTCGTTTTATTATATAGATTCTCCCCATTCATGAGCACAGACTATCCTTCTATCTCCTCTATCACTAAGTCCTTTAATAACATGTGGTAATGCTCACTGTATAGCTCTTACCTTCTTTGTTAGGTTGATTCTGAGGTCAAACTAGACATTTGGTGGGAGTGTGATGTAGTACACACAGATGTCAAGGTACGTAGCTATACCCCTGAAACTTATGTAGTGTTATAAATCAATGTCATCTCAGTAAAAAAAAAAAAACTAAATAATTGACAATTAATGTTCTCAAAGACTTGTGAATTACTAGTTATCTCTCTCATATTTTCCATAGCATGGTAAACTTTAGATTTTAATGGGTGGGAGTGAGGATAACTGTGTTCACCAAAGGATTTGAAAGTTACTGTACTATCATTTTATCAATAAATGTTATTGCCACATTCTCTACCAAAATGGTCTCTATATAGAGAGACCATTATGAGGGCTAAAGTTTACATAATACAAAAAATATAGTACTACACCAGTTGAAATCAAATTGTCAAAACAAACTGTTTATCTTTATAAAAACAGTCTTACAATCCAATGTTGTATATTGTGCATGGAAACTATTTGTGATGAAAATGTTTGCAGCAAAGAACATAAGTAGTGAAATTACCTACAATTGTCCAACCTAATCTGTACTCTGAGCCATGTTCTATTAAGTGACACATATTACAATTAGGTGACATATTCAATAAGGGAAAGAAATTTAAAATAACTGAGGAAGTTTTCTAAAATTCAATCACTTCGCAAGGCTCAAGGACAAAAATGAAAAAAAGTTTACTAAAACATCAGTGGGTAAGTCTATAAAGAAAGCAGACACTAAAAATTGAGAAAATAAAAATCTGTTCTTACACAGACTTACAGTGCCTGAAATTTTCTGAACCTATGACACTGTCTACCCAACTGTCATTCCCAATCACCTTTATGTCTTGTGCACTGCCACAACAGAGGCTGAGAAAAACTGAACACTTTTTTTTTCCAAGCCTCCCTTGCAGCTAGAGGTTTTATATAACTCAGTTCTGGCCAGCGACAAGCACAGGCACATCTTGGAGAATTTAAGAAAGATTTTTTTCCCTTCCTAATGAGAAGAGAGTTTTATTTTACCCTCAAGCTTGATGACCAGAACTATGTCATCTTGCAACCATCAAAGGCTAATCAAGAGAATTCCAGATGTTGAACCAAACCCAGAACATACTAGATGAGTTTAATCCTGGAACCACCTTCCACCAAATTTCTTTTTAAACAAATAATATATCATTTTTTGGATAGATTATCACTTACTGGTTTTCCTATTACTTGAAACATATAATGAGCAGCCTCTGTTCACACTTGAAGCAGAATAAAGCACTTCATTGCAGTGTCTGCAAAGCAAATTCCATTCTGCCAAGCAATACCAATTCATGCATGTTTTTGCTGAAAATATTACAGGAATATAAAAGGGCTTAGGTCACACACCCAGTGAAATTTAACAAAAGTAATTATAACAAAGTAAAAATCAAAATCCACAGGTAACTGTAAGCCAAAAACATTCTTTGGGGTGTGGGAGGGAACTAGATCAAAATGGGTGGGAAAAGCACAAGGGACTATGGTGATGATGCACAGGTGAACTGATATTGAAAATTCTAAGGGGACTACACCAGAAAAAAAAAAAAAAGCAAACATCAAAAAAAAAATGAACAATGATAAACTACATATACATTTTTGAAAATAAAGAAAAAAACCCTTCTATTTCCCCCTCCCGCTTCAATATTTTTTTTACTTATTTTTTACATCATTCTTCATTTTGTGCATTTTATCATCTCAGTTGTAATCCCTGTGGACGTCCCACAACCAAGCAATCAACCAACTCACCATAGTCCCATGTACTCTTCCCACACCAGTTTTGATCCCATTCCTCTCTTCACCCCCATAAAATGTCTCTGGCTTTTAGTTGTTCATTGTTTTTCATTTTTTCTTTATTCCAATTGTTTTTTTCTTTTTTTCCTGATCCCTTAAGCTACTGCTATGAGTGAAACCATACACTATTTTCTTTTTCTTTCTGGCTTATTTCACTAAGCATGATCCCTTCCAGCTCCATCCATGTTGCTGCAAAAGGCATAAATTTATCTTTTATGATTGTTGAGTAATATTTCATTGTGTATATGTACCACATCTTTTTTTTTAAAGATTTATTTATTTATGCATACAGAACTGGGGTACAGGCTAGAGGCTCAGGGGCGGTGAGAGGCTTCACCAGAGACAGAGTGGGGAACAGAACAGGCAGATTAATGAAGTACACTGCTGAGGGGAGCAGCGGGCGGGTCAGGAGAGGTCTGCCACACCATGTGGTCACCTCCAGGGCAGGCGGGAATCGAACTCATGCGGAAGCGGCTTTAGATTCTCAGTGCTGTGTTTTAACCCACTGTGCCACCAGGGAGGGCCTGTACCACATCTTTTTAATCCAGTCATCTATTTGGGGGCATTTGGGTTGATGCCAGGTCTTCCCTATTGTTGATTCCAGCAATAAACATGGGGGTGCAGGTGTCCTTTTGAATCAATGTTTTTGTGTCCTTTGGGTAGATTACCTTGGTATGGGATTGTTGGGTCATATGGAAGCTCCATTTTTAGCAGACTGAGAAATCTCCACGCAGACTGAGAAATCTCCACACAGCCTTCAATTGTGGTTGCAACAGTTTGTATTCCCACCAACAGTATAGGAGAGTTCCTTTTTCTCCACATCCTAGCCAACATTTGTTGTTGCTAGTTGTTTTAAGATGTGCTATTCTCACAGGTATGAGATGGTATCTCATTGTGATTTTAATTTGCATCTACCTCATTATAAGTGATGCTGAACATTTTTTCATATGCCTGTTGACCAGCTGCATTTCCTCTTTGGATAAGTGTCTCTTTAGCTTTTCTGCCCATTTTCTGATGGGGCTGTACTTTATTTTTGTTGAGTTTTATCAGCACTTTGTATTATCTTTGAGATCAGTCCTTTGTCATAGTATTGTGTGCTATAATTTTCTCCCAATCAGTGGGGTATCTCCCCGGTTTGTGTAATGTCTCTTTTGCTATACAGAAGCTCTTTCCCTTTTCTTTCTTCTTACTCACATCCTCACCTATCTATGGCTTCAGCCTCTGGCACTGAACTAGATCTTTTTAGACCTGAAAACTTTTTGTGTGAAATGACCCATCCAAATGAAATTAAGTGCTGACAAAAAAGTAAAGTAGAATTTCATTTTGATGTAATTTCCTCTTATATCCTAGGATCTTATCGTAAGGTATCTGAGGACCACAGCTCAAATATTAACTTGGAAGCCCCATCACTGCAGAGGCACATACCCTCTGCAGACTCACTGCATCCTTCCCAATCGTGACAAAACAAGTTCAGACCCAAGAGGCCAGTGGTCACATCCACTCACAGCTCCCTTAAACTAATGCCAAGAAAGCTGGAAAGTACAATCTAGGACACAACTAGCAGTGGTGATGGGGCTGAGTAAACAAATGGGCTTCCAGGTTTTCTGAGATGTTTGCTGCTTTCCCCCAGGACTTAGGCAAGCACACTATGCTAAAGTGGCTCCCAATACTTTCTCACCTAAGTTACAGCTGGCAATGCTACAACCTTACTGCAGTTCAGAAAAAAAATAAACTATTGGGATTTCCAGAAGGTTTACCACTTTTTTTTACATTCTTTCTAAAAGCTTGAAGTGTATTTTTTTTCTTCCAAGTTCAAGAGATTGTCTACATATTGGAATTAAAAGTTGAAGCCCAAGATTCTGGTTCTATCCCTCCAAACTTCACTGGCTGCCTATAGGAGGAAGGTGTGCGGCTGTTGGGCTTCCTTCCCTAGGCTTGCAAAGGATGCTTCAGGCCCTCCCTGGTGGTACAATGTGTTAGGATGCAGCACTGCAAGCTAGCTACAGACACTTCGATGTGAGTTCAACCCCTGGCCCCTGACCTGCCCACTGCCTCCCTCAGCAGTGAACTTCATTGATCTGCCTGTTCTGCTCCCCACTCTGTCTCTGGAGAATCCTCTCACCACCCCTGCACCTCTGGCCTATACCCCAGTTCTGTATGCATAAATACATAAACCTTTAAAAAAACAACAAGGGGTGCTTCAGGATGGGTGCCCGGAATTTGGAATGTTCTTTGCAACATGACTGTAAATGGCATGAAACTGAATCATGGGGAAAGGAGAAGGAAGGAGTTGCTGCAGCAACGGGAGCTCTTGTCTGGCTGCAGCACCATGCTAAGCTTACAGCTCAATGCCTTCCTCATTCCTTGAGGCCACCACTTGAGTAGGCCTCATCTTAGCCCAGTCATCACTCTCGACTCCATTTCTGTTGGGCATCACAGGCCAAAGAAAAAGCAAGAGGAGTAAACCAGACCTATTTATTCAAGTGTTTTTTGTTCACGTTTTGCTTTTTCATGTCACTGTGCTCTTCCCCAGCCCCACTCATAGAAAAAGCAGCTTTGCCAGAAAACCTAGTAGTACCAGCTGCTTCGGACAAGAAGCATTTTAAACAGAGGCCAGAAGAGGCCAATCACCTGCTTGCTTATTTGAGTAGATTTCACTCAGTTGGTATTTGCTAAGTGCAAGCTGCTTTGGGGGAGGGCATATGATCATTCAGTTGATTTTATTCTATACAGTTGTACATGTAACAGGAATTCCTCATAATATACATTTTTAGTCCAATCACTGTGTGTATTACAAAGCTGTTCTTCCACAAAGAATGGCGGGAATGGAAAGGTTCCTGCTTTCTTGCTTATTAAAAAGAAAACAGCAGAGCTACAGCAGAAGTCTTACTTGCCTTACTTTGATGGCTGAGTGTCCCCCTTGTTCCTCCACTGGCACAGAGCCAACCTCCAAGACTTACCCAAGTCCCTTCCCCTTCACCAGCACTGCCTCCTGGGAAACTAACAGGAATTACTAAGTGGGAATGAGTGGTCACATAATCAATTCTTTATCTTTCAAAAATCATATTTCAATAAAATTATCATGTCAGGATCTGATAAAGAATCACAATGTTCCCAGGTTTTGTGTGTGTCTTTAATTGGTTTAAGGAAAAAAGAGAGAGAGACTGGAAATGAGAAGTCTCTCTACCCCCCTTCCTGTGCTATACAGCACAAGAGACCAGAATGTCAGACACGGGCCTTCCTCCCCACCCTACCATGTCAGAAACCACCTCCTTTGCTCTGGCAGTCAGTTTAACACCCAATCTGCAACCTTCACCTCAGGCAAGAGAAGGCCTGAGAGATTTTTGTAGTGAGACCTAAATTCATCTTGAGTTCTGATTTGAAAATTGCCCAGCCCACTCTGCTGTTTGCCATAAAGAGTATGCACATGGAAAGACAATTATCTCAGCCTGTCTTCCTGTCCTTCTTGGCACAATTATTTACCTGGGTATTAGAGGGGAAAATGTTTCCTACAATAACATCCCCACAGGTATCAGCTCTAGAAGTCCTGTATTCTGTTCACACTTTCTGGGTAATCTGACAAGTCATTTATCTACATATCCTTCACATAACCTTACATATAGTAGATGCCTGGTGAGTGTTTGCTAAAATAACTTCCCATTTCTGCCTCGGTTCAGCTGGTTCACAATGTCCTGTCTCTTCATGCTGCCCATTTACACTCACTTAAAACAGGAGTGGACCATTCAAAAGTCCTATCTGTGCTAATGATTTTAGCTGATTTGTACAAATATCACGTGACCCAAATTTGGTGAATCAGATTGTCTTGGTATCTCAAAATTTTAATTCCTAAAGCCTGATGGAATTCATGGGTATGACTAAGAGTGGCTGGATGTCATATTCCACCATGGGAAAAGGGAAAAAAGAAGAAAGTGATCTGAGAGTAAGTATAATGTTGCACATGCTGAACAGTAACACTTATTCTACTTCAGTGCATATTAGCCAACTCCCAAAAGTCAGTACCTGCCTAGTATCTTTCTCCAACATCTCCCTTCGCATCCCTGACCTAATGATTAAAAGAAACTAATGTATAAATACTCCAACTCCCTCTCCCCAACCTTGAATATGTGTTCTAGAACATAGTTATCAACCAGAGCAATTTTGTCCCCCAAGGGACACTTGGCAATGTTATCACAAGCATTGGAAAGAGAGTTCTACTGACATCTATTGCTAGAGACCAATGATGGTGCTACACATCCTTCAATGTGCAGGAAAGAAAATGATCAAAGTGTCAACTTTGAGGAACTCTCGTCTAGAAACAAAACTTGAAGATAAGCCCCCAGTCACCCATAGCCAATAACCACCCAGTACAGTGCCCTTTACTGGCTGTTTTCTCTTGCTTTTCTTCCTTCCCGCCTCCCCTACAAATGTGGTTCTCTGCATCTCAAATAAACTACTTTCACCTATTAACTCTGAATCTTCAAGGTGAGTCCCATAGTACTCAGTTTCTCTTCTAGAAGAAAATATAAGGAAGAAGTTCCTTGAGAGTCACTTTGGCAATGATGTTTTGGGTATGATACCAAAAGTACAAATAACAAAGACAAAAATGAACAAATAGAACTACATCAAACTAAGAAGCCACTGCACTGCAGAAGGAGTGAAATAAGATAAAAGACAACCTACAGAGTGGGAGAAATAAAATACAAACCATATTATCAGGGTTAATATCTAAAATGTCTAAATACCCCCACACAATTTAATAACAAAAATATCCAGTATATAAATGGGCAAAGGAGTTAGGCATTTTTGCAAAGCAGATACCCAACTGGCCAACAGGAACAAGAAAAGATGTCCAACATCAGTATCACTGAGGTGCAAATCAAAAATGCAATCAAGTATCACTTCACACCTCTTTAGGATGGCCACAGTAAACTAAACAAGAGACAAGTATTGGTGAGAAAATAGAAAAGAGAACCCTTGCAAACTGTAGGTTAGAATATAAATTGGTTCAACTACTGTAACATTACTGAATACAAAATCTACAGGCTGGCTGGTCAGAGAGACCACCCCCCTGGGACCACATGGAGCCCCTCACCAGTGAAGCATCACAACTTGGTGGTGAGATCATGCCTAGAAAGACTCCTGAAAATGTGAACTGCTGAGAGTCCTCATTAATTATATATTAGAGGGCACTCGCCCAAGAGAGCTGGCATGTACAGTCAAAGGAAAACCTCAGTGATCAGCAGCTGGAATTAAGAGATTGCCTCATGTTGGGACTGACATCAGTCATCTCCAAAAAGGGGGTGTGGCCCAAAGAGCTGTCAGCCTCAGGGACTGCAAGAGCACAACATTGCAAACTTGTGCTTGGACATTATGAGGATTGCTTACAGATAGACTCAAAGATACCACAAGAGCCATAAAAACAGAACTGAGCATCCCTCAAGATTGAGTCCAAGAGAATTCAGTAGTGCCCTGCATTCCTGGACACTTATGAAAGTCTTACCTTCAGAGGATGTACCATAAAAAGACACAAAGAACAATATATAACTTTTGTTTCAAACCAAAAAATAAGTCAGCATTGTTACTACTCAGGTAGACACTACTAAGAAGGATTATAAGGAGGGAACCTTGAACAGAAACTCCCCCTGGATGGCAGGAATGAGTTTGACAGGAACTGACTCAATTAAAAGATGATCCTGGAGAAGGCAGAAGGGTGGCAGGCAGTGACCCATGGCATAAAGCAGCAGCAATCAGGAAAGCCTGCTGGGCCTGAGTCTGAGAAGGTTGCTTACTTTCAAGATAGTGCCACAGGAATTGAGTGAAAGCAATTGACATATGACTGGCCACTGTGGAAGCTACCTGGTAACTACATCCGCTGGATGCTGTTTTCTGCCCCCTCTTTCAGCCAGTCACTCAATACCTAGTTACTGTGTCTCCCCAACAGGTGCCAAGTGTTGTGCTTGATGCTGGATTCATACAGGCTAAAACAGACAGAAAATCTTCCTCGAAGGACCTGCCATCTGGTGGGGAAGCTAGACAAGAAAATAAGAAGTTATGATGGGTGGATAATGCTACAATGGGGGGGGGGGCTCCCTGGTGGCGCAGTGGGTGAAAGCACTGCACTAAGAAGCTAAAGCCACTTCCACATGAGTTCAATCCCCGCCTACCCCGGAGGTGATCCATATGGTGTGGCAGACCTCTCCTGACTCACCTACTGCTCCCCTCAGCAGTGTACTTCATCTATCTGCCTGTTCTGCTGCCTGCTCTGTGTGTGGTGAACCCTCTCACAGTCCCTGCACCTCTGGCCTGTACCCCATTTCTGTATGCATAAATAAATAAAATCTTTAAAAAAAAAAAAAAGAAAAAAAGCTACAATGGGGATAAGTAGAGAAAGCCAAGAGAGTTCATAACTTTGCTAATGCCTTACAACAGCCCTATCCAATTAACCATGATTCCTTCACTTCACCTATTATGGAAGCAGTTTCTTCCCATAATGCTATTCCAGGTGCTTGGTGTTTCCTTCTGCTTCCCTCCTTCCTCTAGCTAAATCAGTTATACTCTACAATCCTTATCAGATGCCCTGCCTCCTCTGTTGTCCTGCTGTGCTCCATAACATTCCCTCACTAATGCTCAACACAGCCAATGACAATTTTTAGCTTCTCTCTCTCTCTCTCTCTCTCTCTCTCTCTCTCTCTCTCTCT
>NW_004567110.1:29874225-29890063 GCF_000260355.1 Condylura cristata
CTCTCTCTCTCTCTCTCTCTCTCTCTCTCTCTCTCTCTCTCTCTGTCTCTCTCTCTCTCCTAGAGAAGGCAAGTACCCCATACTAGGATTTTTTCCAATCCAATAATGATTTCCTCTACTCCAGTTTGCTTTCCAAGCAGTGTACACATTTAATGTATACAATGTGATGTGTTTGGACATATGTGAACACCTGTGACACCATCAAGATAATAAGTATATCCAACACCTCCCAGAGTTTACTGTCCCTTTGGGGCTTTGGTGTTTCATGTGTGTATCAGGACACTCAACCCTCTTAACAAGCTTTTGAAGTGCACACTATCATATTATTAACTATAAGCACACTATTATACAACAGGTCTCTAGAACTGTTCATTTAGCATAACTGAGTCGTATACCTATTAACAACTTTTATTTCCCTCACTGCTCAGCTGCTGGAAGCCACTATTACATTCTCTGCTTCTATGAGTTTGACCATGCACCTCAAAGAGTAAAATTATTCAGTATTTGTCTTGCTGTGCCTAGCTTATTGCATTTAGCATGTCTTCCATGATCATCCATAATGTCACAAGTAGCAATATTTCCTTATTTATGACTGAGTAACATTCTAATTTCTTCATTCACATTTTCTTTATTTGTGTATAAATGGGCATGCTTCCATACCATGGCTATCATGAACAATGCTACAATAAGCATGGAGTGGTTATCACTTGGAGATCATGATGTCAGTTATTTTAGATCTATACCAAAAGTGAAATGACTGGACCATATAGTAGTTTTATTTTCAATTTTTGAAGCAGTTCTATCCTGTTTCCCATACTACTGCTATTGGGTAGGGTTGTGCTGACACTTGAGAATGGACAGAATTTAGATTCTCACTATTGACAGTGAAAGTCCTGCTATATCCAGAAGGCAATGTCCTATGTTGGGAGAATAATGCAGAGGACATGGCTGTAAAGGGATCAGCCTCCTAGAAACAACAAACAACAATGGGCTCTTATCAAGATATAAATCTATTTATCTTCACCTAATTGTTTCCCAAAACAGTACTCACAGAAGCATTATTTAGGCCCTCCAAGATATGGGCTCTAGACTTCAACTATTTAGAGATTTTGATCCCTACTGAAACATATCCCACAAGCCTGTTTGCTAAATTAATAGCTTAGGTTCACCTCTGAAATGTGAACAAAGTCTTCACACCATTCTGACAGTCTGTTGGTTACAGAAAGAATACAACTAAGATTTTTGCTTTCAAGGGAATATTTAAAGAGAGAGATGAACAGGAAAGTAAGTGGAAGGGGCAGAGAGGGGCAAAAAGAAGGGACAAGAAATAAAAAGTAGATGGAATAAAGGAAAAAGTAGGTCTAGAGTTGGACTTTTGAGCCCTTTAGACTTCCAGAGTCAATCACACCATTCTGTGATATTTACAGTCCCCAGGTGCATTTCACCTGATCAAAAATATAAATACTTTTTCACATGCATAGGTACACATGACCTGCTGCTTAGCCTTTTAGTCACATGGAAAAAAAAATGCACTGATTCGCTTAGAACTACAGCATATAAGCCCCTGAAGCACTCCATAGCTCAACATCTGGAATTCATTACCAAAGCTATGCTATTCAAAGAGCTAGCAGAAGGGAGATAGACTAATACTTAAAAGCTACACAAACATGGAAGTGGGCTGAGGGTGAGTATTGCAACTTCATTTTATTCCTGAACAATTAGTTTGTTGTTTGAGAGGTATTTACCAATAGGTCAAAGGCTGATGTAACTATTAAAAACACATTTACAATGGTGAAAAACTGAGATCTTTTCCGCTAAAATCTGGTGCAAGACAAAGATGCCACTCTCATAACTATTAACATATTAATGAAAGTCCTAGCCACAGCAACTATGCAAAAGAAAGAAATAAAAGGAAGCCAGACTGGAAACAACAAAATAAAACTATCACTATTTGCAGAAGACATGATAATATACATTTAAAAAGCCCTAAAGATTCCGGGCCCTCCCTGGTGGCGCAGCAGGTTAAAGCACAACACTAAGAAGCTAAAGCCACTTCAGCATGAGTTTGATCCCTGCCTGCCCTAGAGATGATCCACATGGTGGGGCAGACCTCTCCTGGCCCACCTGCTGCTCCCCTCAGCAGTGTACTACCTCAATCTGCCTACTCTGCTCCCCACTCTGTCTCTGGTGAAGTCTCTCACCACCCCCACATCTCTGGCCTGTACCCCAGTATGCATAAATAAATCTTTAAAAAACAAAAAACTAAAGATTCCACTAAAAAAATTACAAACAATAAATCAGTGAAATAGAGTAAATATAGTAGCAGGCTACAAAATTAAAGCATAAGGATCTGTTGCATTCTTATGTGCAATGAACAAGAAAAAAATTAAGAAACTCATCAAAAATAATTTGCCCAATGAATTAATAAAAGAGGTGAACACCAATGCAACAGAAACTAGAGAAATTGCTAAAAAAAAAAATACATACACAAGAAGACACAGGAAATGGAACGATACTCCATGTTCATGGATCAGAAGAATTAACATTACTAAAGTGGCCATCATACCCAGAGCAATACACGTACTTAGTACAATCCCTGTCAAAATTCCAATAGCTTTCTTCAAGAAATGATAGTAAATATTACTGAAACTTGTATGAAACTGCAAAAGACCTAAATAGTCAAATCCTAACAAAAAAGGAAAATAAAGATATTAAGATACCAGATCAAACTACACTATAAAGCAATGATAATCAAATTGGAATTAAAAAAAAACCATAGATCAATGTAATAGAGTGGAGATTCTAGAAAAAGAACCACATTTACATGGACAGTTAATTTTACTACATAGGAGCCAAGAACAAACAATGTCCTTAAAAGGAACATTTATTCAACAAAAGGTGCTGAAAAAATTGGAGCGTTGCATGCAAAAGAATGAAACTAGATCAGTATCTCATATGTTATACAAAAATTAATTCAAAATGGATCAAAGACTTGAATATGAGATGAAACCATAAAATATAAGAAAACATAAGCAAAACACTCTACAACACTGGCTTTAATAGTAAGAAAAGCTAGAACAAACAAATGAGACTACAAAAATTTTAAAGTTTTTGTACAGCCAAAGAAACTACCATTAAAATAGAAAGATACCCTAACAAATGAGAGTAGATGTTTGCACATCACATATTCTTCAATGACATAATATCTAAACCTTATTTAAAAACTAATATAATATAAACAAAAAATAACCCAGTCAAAAATGGGCAGAAGAGCTAAACAGCCATCTGTATGAAGACATGTCAAAAGCACATGATAAAAGGTTCATCACTTACCACCATAAGAGAAATGTAAATCAAAACTACAATGAGATACCACCTCACACCTGGGGGAATGGCCTATATGAAAAGGCCAAAAACAACAAGTGTAGCTGAGTATGTGGAGAAAAAGAAACTCTCCTTTACTGTAGGTAGGAGTGTTCAGCCCCTGTGGAAAACTATATGGAGTTTTCTCAAAATATCAAAAATAAATATGCCAGTCAGCAAATCCATTTCTAGGTATGTACATGACAAATGCAAAACCATAATGCAAAAGGATGTTAATGTTAATTCCTATACTCATTGAAGGACTAATTATAATAGCCATAGTATGGAAATAATTCAAGTGTCCGTGAACAGATGGGTCAAACAGGTGGGTCAGTTAACACAAAATAGAAGGAGTCTGGGCACCTCAACCACCACATGGTGGAAGCCACACACAAAACACTCATTCTGCAAGTGAGAAGGAGAATTTACTTGGAGAAACCACTGAAATTTATGGCTTATTACAAGCAAACAGCATCACCTAATTACTACAAGGGTTAGAGAGTTCTACAAGATTTGGAACTTCAATACAACTTGAAAAATATTTATGAAGACACTATGATAAGAGTTGGGGAGACTGATCAATAAGAAAGTAAAATCCCAGGCCTACCCTGGTGGCACAACTAGTTAAAGCACAACACGATGAAGCTCTCCGCAGCCACGGCAGCACAAGTTCAATCCCCAGCCAGGGAGGTGACCCGCATGGCATGGGAGATCTCTCCTGACCCACCCGCTACCTTCCCTCACCAGTGTGATTCAGAGGATCTGCCTCTTTTGCTCCCCACTCTGTCTCTAGTGAACCCTCTCATCCCCCAGCCTCTGGCCTGTACCCCAGTTCTTGTGTGCATAAATAAATAAATCTTTTAGAAAAAGTAAAATCCTGGCCCTCCCTGGTGGCGCAGAGGGTTAAAGCACAACACTGAGAATCTAAAGCCACTTCCGCATGAGTTCGATTCCCGCCTGCCCAGGAGGTGACCACATGGTTTGGCAGACCTCTCCTGACCCACCTGCTGCTCCCCTCAGCAGTGTACTTTGTCGATCTGCCTGTTCTGTTCCCCACTCTGTCTCTGGTGAAGCCTCTCACCGCCCCTGAGCCTCTGGCCTGTACCCCAGTTCTGTACGCACAAATAAATAAATTTTAAAAAAAAAAAAAAGTAAAATCCCTTCCCAGACTCAAATCTAATATGGGGGTAGAGACATATATACCCAGAAGAGCATAACACATTACTATTTTATAAGGAAAAAATAGATCAATTCCATAAGAGTTGCATAGAGAAAGAAAAGGGAGAATGAATAGACACAATTCAACTCACCTCACTGAAGACTATACTGGAAAACAGTCAGTGAACCATAATTACCTCCCAGATTGAGCTGAAATTATGTTTCAGGTAAGTCGTATCACCTCCTATTCCAGATGACCCATTTTGCCCTCTGGTATACCCACGTGGTTTGTGCAGAATGACTTGCTCTCCTTGAATACACCATGATTCCCAGCATGGCTCAGCCTCAGTCCAAAGACAAAGAATGTGATTTGGCCAAAGCTGTAGTTCATCCTTTCCTAATGCTTTAATTCTTACAGATGCAGGAACAAGATATGTCAGGCACACGGACCACCCACAGGGGCTGGAGAGAAATATAATTTCCATCATGGGCAAGCAGGCTAAAAGGACTAATCCCAAGGTATTTCAAATTTGTTAATGCCTCTAAAAGGAGAACAGTTGGATATCAAGTGGTCACCAGCCACTGAAAGTTACTCTAAGCTACTCAAGAGTGAAGAATATTGCCATTTATTACTTAGGGACTTGTCAAAGTATTATTTTCATTACACTAATAAATACTGTAAATGTCAAAATAAAAAATACTCTAAGTTCTGGAATTTGTCTTATCTAAATCTATATGATCTGGAAATATTTAGCAAGGGAACGCTGTAATACAAAACAGATACAATAAGGGCCCCAAGAAAAGCCCTTGGGGAATGACAAACTATTAATTACACATTAAACTGGAAGTCTCTTTAACAGCAATTGCTATGCTAAGAACAAAGTCAAATGTATTCCAGAGGATGGAGCAGAGGAATCCAAGTCTTTGGTTTCTTTCAGTAAAGAGCCTTTAAAGATAAAACAAAATTATGACAGGTATTTGAATTGTGTTTATGTTTTGGAAAAGGGGAAAGCTTATGGATTTCTTGTTCTCAAATTCAATAAGAAAAAGAGACTAATTCAGACTATTTTTTACTACAATCATGAACCTAAACTAAATCTTGTATAGCAAAACTCCATCTCAAAAATTTTCCAGGAAGATTCACACTTCCTACAAAACTGTCTAGAAACCCCCTTCTCAGGTGGAATCCAAATGATTCATCAAACTATTTTAATTTAAAATCTAAAGAAGAGAAGCATAGCACAAACTCAGAAGTGAATTTCACATATATGTGGATAGATGAGTAGGTCGCACTTTTCAAAACATATTTGATGCAGAGTTTGTTCCTATGACATGTGTTCCCTGAATTACTTTGCAAAAGAAATTCTAAATGATTATTTAATCACAAAACTGAGGATGCAAATTGATTTGGTAAAGTCAAAATGAAATTAAATGTGACTGGCACAGAGAGCATGTCTGACTCAGTCTGCAAATGGATCAGAAAAAGATCTCAACCTCTACCTAAAATCTCAGCCACTTACCTGTACCACCCTGCTAAGCCTTCTCAATTCTGCACTTTTCCAAAAGCCATAACCACTGCACTGACACACCCTCAAGTACCAGTGGAAACCCCATCAAGCTAGCACACTACACCGGCCTATAAAGCCTGATTTTAAGTTTGTTTATCTTTATTTATGTGCTGAATTCCCCCATGGCCTCTTGATGAGGCCATTAAGTGCTCACTTCTGAAGAAGGGCAATCCTTGTTTTTCCTTTGGCTTTTGCCATTCAAATCTGGGTCTCACCCAGTCTCTGGTAGCCAGCTGGCACGTGGGTACCTGATCAACAGAAATCACTTACCCTCTCATTCCAAGCTACCTTGCTTTTTCCTGCCACAAGCAGATTTTCCCAAAGTGGATGGAAGGTATTTCACACAGAATGAGCAATTATTTGTGTTCTGTTTTGACACTAAGTCTTTATTGCTCTCCCAGGCAGATCTGATAGAGTTCCTCTGAACAGCTGGAAAGGATGTGAACCTGTGGAAGTTTCTAGTCATTTACTACATTAGCTATGAGTATGGCATTGGTGAATTTTACTTTGTGGTTCATTATTTTTTAATCTACTCTTTCTCCAAAGGGTACCTCCACCAGTTACACATTTTTTTTAACCTATGATAAAGTACTAGTAATAAAACAAGAATTCTTAATGTGTAAAACACTGTTGCACAACGTTTTTCAGAACGTTACCACTTATTACACAAAGTCAAATAGTAAAACTGAAATGATGAATTGCTTCCAGGTTAAGATTAGTGACAAATGTAAATTTACCTTGAGCCATATTTAAAATTAAAAGTGGTACAGCAAAAGAGACTGTAACTAAAATGAAGACAGACTCTACTAAATGGGAGAAAATATTTGCAAACCACACATCTAAGAAGGGACTGATATCAAAGAGCTACAAAGAGCTTCTACAACTCAACAAAAAGAAAACAAATAACCCAATCAAAACATGGGCAGAAGAGCTAAATAGGAACTTCTCCAAAGAAGGTATGTAGATGGCCAACAGCCACATGAAAAAATGTTCATCATCACTTAACAAAGAAATGCAAATTGAAACTACAATGAGCTACCACTTCACACTAGTGAGCATGGCCCATGTTAAAAAAATGAGAAACAACAAGTGCTGGTGAGTATGTAGAGAAAAAGAAGCCTTTTTACACTGTTGGTGGGAACATACACTGGAAAGCTATGGAAAGCTGTGTGGAGGTTTTGCAACACTAAAAATGGAGCTACACTCATATGAGCTAGTAATTCAACTTCTAGGTATCTACCTGAAGAACACACACACACACACAAAAGAAAACATGAATTGAAAGGAAACTTTCACTTCCATGTGTATTTCAGCACTATACTATTTGCAGTAGTCAAGATATGGAAATAACCCAAATATCAAAAAACAGATAAGGGGGTCTATCTCTACAATGGATTACTGCTCAGCAATCAAAAGGATAAACTCATGCCACCTTCAGCTATATGATGAAAATGGAAGGGATTATGCTAAGAAAAATAAGCCAGAAGGAGAAAGATAAATGCCATATGCTATCACTTATTTATGGAATACAAAAAAAAAAACAAAGGGCCAGACTAAGATAAATATTAAAATTAACCCTTAAAAGTTGACTATATATCTAAGACATCCAGAGAACAGTAAAGGGAGAGATAACAATGGATTAGGATGGAAAACTTTGTGTGCTTTGGTGGTGGGAGTTCTATGATGACTTCACCTGTGGAGAAACCCAATAGCATCAAAACATTAACAAAGATGCAACAGTACTTCAAAATAAATAAATAAATAAATAAAAGTGATAGATTCATAGTAAAAATGGTATAAAGCTTGTAAAACAATGGTGAATTGTTCTGCATTTGGCCCTATTGACTGTCTCCATCTTTAGAGATGCCTCTCTGGCATACATGAATCAAATGCTTTTATGTCAATTCCTGTTTTTCCAACCACTACCAAGACCAAAGACTGAATGATGAGTTCTTAGTTGAATAATCAGCCCATTTTGTTTATTTCAATTCTGCTAGCACTAAAGTTGTACAGATTTTTGCAATCAGTCTATATTTCCAAGGGGGAATAAATTAATGTCAAAAGGATGTCAACGTGAATGTAGGCATAATTAACATGAACTGAAAATGAATTCTAGTATAAGTACTAACCCAAAATCTATACTAATATATAAGTAAAGCATATGAGTACAAAATAGTAAGTACAAAATAAATCAAGTAAAATATTTAGAGCATTGAAGTATATAAGAACATATATATATATATGTTTTGAATATATTGAAATATAAACTAAAAATACATGAATATATAAATACAATATCAGACTATCAAAATAATGATTTAATATTTAGGTGTCCTGTAAGAACAGCTTTAAGCCATGGCGGGGGTGGGTAGCTGTTATAGACAGCTACAAATGAACCAATCACTTCCTGGCTTTACCTCCATAGATACAGTCAATACAGAGAAAATCATTGGATAAAGTTACATTAAAGACAGTTTTTCTTGTAAATAGTTCCCTTTTGTTTAACATTTCTACTTATTTGTTTAATTAGTATAATTTGAATGCTGCTAAAGAGACTGTTGATGTGAAATGAAATCTCTGCTTATTATATGGCTTTACACTTCACCTAATTTTAATGCAGAAAGAAATGTATTGAAAAACCAAGAAAAAAAAAGAACTACAGCCTTTCTAGTTTGCATGGTATATTTCAAAATACTTGCTGATTTCAGAAATACAGGTAGTACTTTGCTGAGATCCTCAGCTGTTCTCCTAAGGAAAATTCTTTGGGAAATCCATTTCACCTCAGTGTGTTCTTGGTATTCATGAATTCTGAATATGTTCATGACTTCTTGAGTTCAAGTTTGTTTGTTCTTAGTGATACATGGCATCCTGTTTATAAGAAAAGTCCTTAAAATGCTTATAAAAAATACAAAAGACTTCTTGGATCTTAAATCACTCATAAAACAACATTTTGATGAGTTAAGTGTAAATAAATCCAAAACATACGATTAAATTTCCATTCAAATGCATGAGTTTAAAAATTATAAGGAAAAAATTCTGGGCAAAAAAAAAGCTTTATGCTTTTACTTAAGCCTACAGTATACTTGAAAAGTGTTTGGGTGTGTCCCAATCATTGCTGAGTTTGCCATCAGTGTGTGAATATACCTTTTCAAGTTTCTGATGCAATGTTCATCATTTTGGTGCACATTCATTCGCAGAGCTCACCCCAGAGGCTTATCACAGAAACACGCACCAACATGACCTTCATCTGGTTGTCTGTTGTGCACCCCTTAGCTTGCACCTGGAGTCTAGGCTCACCACCGATGTGATAATTCCAGAGCACTAGGAAATCCAAGCTCTATATAACAGACCAGACAAATGTAAAAGTGTACATGGTGGGGAAAGAAAGAGGGTTCCCAGCCCTCCACACATAGGAGATATCTAGGAAGACGGCTCCCCATGTTGAGAAAAGGAACTGGGACTAATTTTTTGTCATTTGTCCCTCTTTATCGTCCACTAGCCTAAATTCTCCTTTTGGTTTGCTTCAGCAAACATTGGCAGTGCATCCAATGAGAACTGTAAGACCATGGGTCTCATTTTTAAATGGCACTGCAGAAAACTGGGGAATAAGGATCTGATATATGATAGGTGAGCTCATTTTCCCAAGAGGCAAATGATGACAATACCCCTCAATGGGTCCATCCTCGAGGGATAAACCCTCAAATGTGGTCCAAAAGACAATGCATCTCCAGGTGCTCTGCAAAATCCAAGCATTGCAGAGCTGGGAGGGGTCTTGTAGACACTGACTTCTCTAATCTTCCTTGACCTTACAGAAGGAGAATGAGACCCAGAAAAGTTGAAGAGACTTGAAGGCATCACACAGTTTATCACTGGTTTCATCAGCTTGAGTCAGAGCTATCTTCACTGCATAGGCTATGAGTTTGTCTCACAGCATTTGGTGGTTTATCTATTTAAGAGTCACAAAGAGCTATCACCACACAATGGCTATTATCATAAAGCAAGACACAAGAAATGGTAGCAGCAATTGGAGGAAAGGGAATCCTTGCAAAACTCACAATGGAAATGTCAAGTGCTACAACCATTATATAAAACAGGAGAGATTCTTCCAAAAATTAAAAAATATATTCCATTGTATTCTCTTGAGAGATAATTAACCTAATAACATAATACTGCTAGACCTTAAATCAGCTCAAATTTAAAGAGTTCGGGTAAAACATGATGTATTGATAACATGTGTTTATCTGATTTTCCAACCAAAGTCCAAATAAAATACAGCAGAAGAATTTTTCAAAAAAAAAAAAAAAAGCTATTAACTCACAACAGGGAGATTTCAGCAGGCAAAAAAAAATCACTAATTTTGGAGAGACAAGAGTGATGTGTGACTTAGTAAAACAAGAGAATTATAAAAATTATAGTTAGAGACTCTGTGGGAATTTTTACCCCAATGGGAGTTATGTTAATTTGGTCCACAGTATCTCTGAGAGGGTCACTATTTGGCACAGTCCGCACAAGAGGCAGCTGTAAAATGAACTGGGGTTGGCCTGACCCCCGACTCCTGTCAGATATGAAAGTCTTGTTCTTTGTAAAATCAAGCTACAAAGCTTCCAGACTCAGTGGCATCAAACACAAAGGAAGCAGAGATGTACCATACCTTCCAGTAGTCCCACTTGTAGGTATAGATACCAGGCAGTGAAATCAAGGCTGGCCCAAGCAGTATCATATCCATACTCCCATACTCACTGCAGTGTTGTTTACAATAGCCAAGACAGGGAAACAACCTCAGTGTCTGTCAGATGAATAGACTAAAAACATACGTGGCAACTTTTTTTAATATGTCATATGTATACATGTGTACATACCACGTGTATACATATGTACATACCACATATATATCCATACCAAATACATACAAACCCAAACACATATACATCTTGAGAGAGGTGGGGGAAGAGAGAGAATGGACTATTCATCCATAGAAGGAAATCATGCCATTTGGGACAACATGAATGAATCTAGAGGGAATTATGCTAAATGAAATAAGCCAGACAGATGAAGAAAAATACTATATAATCACTTATGTGTGGAATCTTAAAACGTGGGGGAAAGAGAGAGTTGAACATTTAGAAATAGTGTTGAATGGGTGGCTGCCAGGGACTGAGGGGCCTTGATCAAAGGGTACAAATAAGTTCTGAAGATTGAATGACAGTACTGTACCTATACTTAATATTTACTGTATGCTTGAAATTTCCTTTGACATGCTTACCACACACAACAAGAGAAGTTATATGAGATGATGTATGTGTTAGTTGACTGTGGTAAATATTTCCCAGTGTGTCCATATATCAGATCATACACTTTAAATATATTCAATTTTGTCAATTATACCTGAAAAAAGTTGGGGGGTGGCTTTTAAAAAGTTGGATGGGAATCTGAAGTCAGCTAAATGGACCATCCAGCTTAATGATGGTAGAGTTCACCTCCCACCATCTGCAGCAAGCAAGAGAATGTGTCTGGAGAAGTCATCGCAGGTGGCAATTCAGATGAATAAGCTATTTGTCCTGAGAGGACACAATGTGATTTGTTAGCTATGACAGCTGATCTGTCAAAATGAAATCCAAAGTCATGAACAGAGGTGCTATCCATCAATGACAGGTGGGACAGAGGGCTCTGAACTATGCTGGGTGGGTGTCACTAAAGAACATCAGCAGTGGAGAAAGCACTTCTAAGTTTTAAAAAATAATAACATCTGTGCATTAGGAAGTGACAGGAGAGAAGGTAGCTCCTTTCTCTGAAGTTCTTTGCAGAGAAGAACAAAGCCCAAGATGCTGTGTGGCAGAACCTTCAATGGCTGAGATCCTGCCAAGGTTTATGTGATTCTCTATTTGATAAACTACATACTCTTTTGAGAATTATTCACAAAGTTGGCTATATGGTTGGGTAAATACATTTCTCGAAAACTCTAGGAAAAAAAAACACAGATCAAAAAATGTTTCCTTCATCTTGATCTCGTATCTGGAATGTCAGTTTTCTACAAATGCAGAGAAAAAACAACCCACCAAATCAAGGGCTTACACAAACAATAATTTCACTACCTCTCACAGTTCTGGGCTGCACTGGGCAGGGGAGGTCTTCCTGTCTATGTGACACTGGCTAGGGCGATAGTCACCTGGAGCCCAGCTGAGTTAAACCACTGATGTCACAAGGCTGGCAATGGAGGCTGCTGTTTAACCAGAGAGCCCACATGTATCTCCCCATGTGAGTTGGCCCCTTCATCTCTCGGTGTGAGTTGGTATGTTCTGAGAGGGGTATGACAAAAATGAACATAGTAGGAGAAAGGACATGAAGCTGCCAGGCCTCTGAAAAGCTGTCGGATTTATTTCATTTAGCATAATTCCCCTTTGGTTCTGCTAGACCTCTGCTGGTATCTGCCATATCCATGGGCACTAGAGGGCAGGGGTGGACTGGGGGGGGGGGGTAGAGAGCTGGGGGGAGACTGGCAGTTGCTTAGCAGAGCCCAGAGTAAAATGACAAATGAGTTAATGAGGCCACTGTGTGTGTGTGACCATAGGAAACCCTAGCCTTTGGGCCCAGAACAGGCAAAGAGTGACTTCTACCACGCTTTATTAACAACTGGTCCAGCTCAGAGATGAAGGGATGGAAAAACAGACCCTTATTCTCAGTGAGAAGAGTGACAAAGAATCTGTGGCCACCTTTAACCTATCACAGAATCTTACTGCTTTTTCTTCTGTATTTTTGACACATGGTAGCCATGGTTGTAGCAATGTATCAGCTTTGCACAAATCCATCACTGCACCTTAAAGTAAGTGTTGCTTGCATCCTTTCCTGAGATTGCTTCTTCTACAGGAAGAATCAAAAACATCACCCGAAATTCTTTGTCCACTTCTATCTCTGTGTCATTTACCATGGAAATTGGCAATGCCTGCAGTCCAATTCTGGATTCATCCCTGTGATTTGCTTTGGCCAATGAGATCTTAGCAAATGTTAGCAAAAGTGCTTCACAATCAAGTTCACCATCCCTCTTGCACCTCTGCCAACATCATAAACAAATTCCTGCACTCACCTGGCAACGCAAACTGCCCCAGCTGAGGTGATCTTAGGTCATTGAACAGCTGGCTACCCCCCAGATAGGTTAGAAAGCCCAGCCAAGTTCAGCAGAACCTTCTGGCCAATCCCCACTTGACCCCAGAATGAGAAATAAATACTAATTACATCATTGAGCTATATAGTTGTTACTTGGTATTACTGTGGCAATAAGTAACTGATACTTA
This sequence comes from Condylura cristata, assembly GCF_000260355.1. Lineage (NCBI taxonomy): Eukaryota > Metazoa > Chordata > Mammalia > Eulipotyphla > Talpidae > Condylura > Condylura cristata. Next base: position 29,887,604 of record NW_004567110.1, read on the forward strand.
TTAGAACTAGAGATGTCTGGGAATGGTCAAAGTTATCAAAGAAGAGGAAAAAGAGACGGAAATCAAACTTGACAGACTCAATTTTTGCCCTGACTCTTGCCATGTACAATTATTAAATATCTAATTGATTGAAGTATAGGTATTTCACAAAAGTAATTCATATGCATCAGGGAATCATTTGGCACCAAGAAAATGGGGCTTATAAACAGCTTGTGATGACAACAGCAAAGTGCAAAGAAAGAGCTCCATTTGGTTTTGCTGGAATCAGTCACATCCATGGGCACTTGGGGCTGGAAGCAGCTCAGCAGAGCCCAGAGCAAAATGACAAATGAGGCCACTGGGTGTGTGTGCACCAGAGGGAACCCTAGCCTTTGGCTACGGTTCATTAGTGAGATTGAAGTTTCTCCTTGAAAATCTGGGCAGCAGCTTTAAGAGTCCTTCTAGGGATTTAGTCCTAAGTTGAACAGACAGATGTAAAGGTTCCTTTTGTCTGGGTTTGGGTGTTTTGCAAGATTTTAGCCATTGAGTTTATTTATTTTCTTTGCCATAAATTATAAGCATAATGTGTGTGCATATAATATATGTGTATAAGTATATAACTATATACACATCTGTGTGTCTGAATATATATCTATCTCAATCCATATGAGTATACTGGGGCTAGTCCTATAGGAGCTATAATAAATAATGGGAAATGCATGGAGTCCTTAAAAAATTGGTAATAATCCATGATTCACATTGTCTGTCATAGACACACAGAAATTATAGCCTCCTTGCAGGTGCAGTTCTACAGATATTGCTATCTTTTCTTTCCAGAAAACAGCCTCTGTTATCATGATGATTGTAAATTGTCTTATTATGAAACACACTGCTCTGAACTTATGCAATCCAGTTTTAACAAGAGGTTCTCAGCAGTGGATGGCTGCTTTCCATTGTACCTACACCCCTAAAATGTGAAACCACTGTAATGTAAAGCAAAACTAGAGCTAGCCATAAATTTACGTCTAATAAAATAAAGTGAATTCTCATGATACCATTAAATTATTGCATTTTAGCCCTCTCTCTTTCAGTGAAAATCTATAATTAAATAAAATATGTATGTATTCACATAAACGAACAAATGGTAATGCAGCTGATAACAGAAGGGATACACATTCATTTTCCCATACACAAATATGTTTTTATCTGATACATGTATGACAAGGCCAAATAAACATGGTCATAAGCATGAATTAAAGGATCTAAGGACACCAACTATTAACAGGATACAGACACAGATTTTTTTTAAGTAACTAACACATATTACGGAATTCCAGAGTATATGTTCTACTATATGACGGTTGCACCCATACATTTAGATTCAAGGTCTCTTTCTGAATTAACTAAAAGATAGCAACCAGAACATTTTCAAGGGCAAGTGATGGGTCCCTCCACAACAGACAACTGTAGTCAGGCATCCAGTCTCCCTGAGATTTGAGTAAACTGTAAGTTGGGCTGGAGGAGGGCGAAGAATTGGGGAAAGGGGAACTCAGATCACTTCTGAAATCTAGTCAGTTTTACAGTTTTGATCTGCCCTAATATAGAACTGTACTCTCAAAAGTAGGAAGTGTGGAAGCCTAGATCAGAGAGGTGGGAAAACACTGGTCAAAACATATTAATGTCCTTCACGACACTCAATCATTATTTCAGTAATACTCTGTTTGGTATTGGAAAGGCATTGAGTCCATGGAAAAACTTTCCTTGTTTGTAGCTTCAATGTTGATGGGATATTTACATTTATGGGATGGTAGTTCATACAAAAATGATACGATATTTAAAAGTCAGATAATTTCCAGTCAGATAATGAAACACAAATTTAGAAGACAAAAATAACCATTTATGAACTGTAACTGATGCTTATTTTTTCAATACCCCCATGAACCAGAAAACTATTTGCATCCAAAAGGGAATTAATAAATTTTATTTGCCCCTCCATGCATGGGAACATTCATTCCCATACTTGGTTTCAAGTTCAGTCCCAAAATTTATCTCCTACTTTGGATGTCTCCCTCCTGATACACTTTGAGTACTAACTAACTCCCTTTTGCTACCAAAAATAAGTACATTGGGGTCTGGTCCCTAATTACTAAGCATTAAGAAGGTGTCAGGCACTGCGCTTAAGTGAATTAAATCACTGTCTTATCTAAATCTTCTCAACACCATTCCAACACTTGTACAATCTCCCGGTTAATGGATGGGAAAATGAGGCTTAATAAGACTCATGGATCACAGAAGTCATCCCTTTGTGTTAGGATGGGGATGCCTTGAATAGCATCAGCAGCTAGGAAGCAACAGAGGTAGAATTAAAATGCAGGTCTTCTGGGGGCCCTCCCTGGTGGTGCAGCGGGTTAAAGCACAGCACTGAGAATCTAAAGCTGCTTCCGCATGAGTTCGATTCCCGCCTGCCCCGGAGGTGACCAC